>NC_069116.1:32953589-33253589 GCF_025612915.1 Magallana angulata
TTAATAAAATAAAATTAACAACGTGAAATTTGAATGCCAAAAAATAAATGAATTTTATCTTCAATGTTACCTTAGAAATTTCAGAAGTGTATATTAAAATTAAGATTGTCTTCTCATCGTCTAGCCTTCGAATTCAATTCAATTCAATTCAGTTTATTCACTCAAGCCATGAAATAGTACATGAGGTCAATCAGTATATACAGTTTAAAAGTCAGAGGTGCATTATATAAATGAATATATAGGTAGTTAATAAATAGTGAATAAGTATAAATATACAATATATACAATGAAAGTATGATGAAGTTGAGCTATGGAGGACAGACAGTTATATCAGACTGTATATTTTGATAATAAAATAACATAATTTTTTCAGATTTGTAACATTAGTACAAGACATAGTTCACAAAATTTAAACTTCATAGTATTTGGTGCTGAACAGTATTTATCATCAAGATATGTATGTCAAAATGTCAATAACTCTTTACATTCAAGAATACATGTATATATAAGGGCAGCTTTTTATATAAAAAATATGTTGAAGATGAATTTCATTTTAATTTAGTATCTATTGAATACCGTAAAAAATATATTAAAAAGTATGAGAAATCATCGATGTTCAAACTGCTGTTTGTTTAGGAACGGAAATTTTAAAGCTGTGTGTAACCTTGGCAAATATACATGTATTAACTTCAGTATGAAATTAAGAACCAATATCTGTGATTAAATGTATTTGTGGCGTATTTTAGTGACATCATTTCCAAATTCTTGGCTCTCGCCCTTTCCTTTTAAACCAGCATGGAAAATATGATGGTTATATTATAATTATTATATTACTATAAACAACAGTCAAGTAATAACTGTTCATTTTTTCCAACATTTGACTTTAAAGAAATCAACATGTACACCCAAATCGTTATTTTTTTGTTCAAAAACACTGAAGTGATAATTGTGAGAAAAAAAATTACAGTAAATCACAGATAATAATTTTATAGAACGGCTGGTTAGCTCAGTCGGTTAGAGCGTCGTGCTAATAACGCGAATGTCGTGGGTTCGACCCCCACACTGGCCATTAATTATTTTAATCCTTCAATGATACACTTTAATCAAAGTACTGATAGACGGAGGCATCATTTCGGAGGAAATTAAACTAATGAAAATTTATATGATTTTTTTTTTTATTTAGGGAAAAACAGCGCGCTTACCGCTTATCATGTTAAAATATTCGCGAAGAGGTTTAGTATCATGGCAATTTAAGGTCGCGAGGATATTTTTCAGGTTGACATCAGAGTTACGTAGATATTATTAAAATAATTAGTGTTGTTCTCTTGTTTTAACCTTATAAGCTTGTTATGTTACTTCTTAAAGGTGTTTGTTCTTTACAAAAAAAGGAAAGAGGAAATTATTTTGCATCACAAAACAACATGGGAAACTGTTCATGTTATTAAATGCATACAACTCGAACTCGAAAAATACAATGCAAATTATTTATGTACACATTTCTTTTCTTGTGTATATTTAGTTTAAGTTGGTATTATTTCCTGTGTATAGTGATTTGCAAACCCAAGGTAGAAAACGGCATATCCTAGAGGTTTCCACACCTGTTCAAGACAAAAGATAACCTCTAAATTGCAAACTACTTTGTCTAACTGTACAACCCCCCCCCCCCCCTTTTCTATCTTGCAGAAGGGGTGTCTTGATTAATCCAGATATTCTCTTATTATGATCGTTATGAGAGAGAGAGAGAATGTTAATCAAATCAACGCGCGATGTGCACCACGTGTTCCTTCTAATATAAGGGAAAAAAGTTTCGTTTTAATAGTTTTCATTTTAAGTAAGGAGAACAGAAGTATGCCTAACAATAAAGTATTCTACACTGTTTGTGATGTTTTGATTTCTAGCAAAGAGAAAATTCTACACTGTTCGTGATGTTTGATTTCAAGTAAAGAGAAAAGCAGCATACTTAATAATGAAGTATTTTACACTGATTGTGATGTTTGATTTAAAGACTGATATACTGTGTTTGTGAAGTTTAATTCGTATACTTCTTTTTTCTCAACAGAAATCTCTCTCTCTCTCTCTCTCTCTCTCTCTCTCTCTCTCTCTCTCTCTCTCGTTTAGACTATGGACACTATAAACACATGAACTTAATTTTTCTGATTATTTTGAATTTGCAGAGAATTCAAGTTCAGTCATATGGTACCAGTTTTAATGATATTTATTATGGATATTGTTTGCATCACATAAAAGATTTTCTGTCAATTCTATCTATTTTTTTCACGTGCGACACTCTTATCAGCTTGTAAAATACACCGACTTCCCAAATCACTTGCCGGGGTGGGGGGGGGGGGGGGGGCAGCTGTAAAGAGAGATACGTCTCAGCGGGAAATTAATTGATAATATGCGAACGATATACGACAGAGACAAAGAAGCACACCATGTTTATTCATTGAATCTCATAATCATTCATTTAGATGGTGCTTAAGGAATCCTCATTATTTGACGTCACGGGCAAGACAATCACAATATACGGCGGCTGTTGAAGAGACTCAAAAGATGTCAGATCCCTTTCAAATTTGCACCTGAGAATTCCCAATCAACTGTCACCAAATCCCTAAAACCCTGTCACCAAGCTCCCAATATTTCTTTATCTATTGAGGATTTATCTCCCTTACACAGACTGAAGAAAATAGCACAGATGAAACACATTTGGAGCCTCACACCATGCATGACCTGAAGCCAATTTTTATCCTTAAAACAACAATATACAAAATCATCTTGGTACCAAATCAGAGCATATACATTTTTCTTTACATCAAAATTAAAATATTCCATTAGAGTCACTTCATTATGCAATCATTGCATAACAAAGAAGAAATTTACCCCTATTGTTCACACATTTCATAACTATATTGTGAATTATCAGGTAAAAAATGAAATCTGTATCTGGTAAATTTATATATCAGGTAAAGCCTGTTTACTTGTCTACACACTGCCATACTCACTTTTATCTAAAAGCAGCATGGTAACACAGGACAGCCCAAATGATATCAGCATGTAATGGAGCTCAGATCTGCTCTGACAACCATAAATCTTGCTTTGATGTCCTATTCTAAGTAATGAAAATCAAACTTTGAATGAAATCATATCATGTAACATGTATGGGTACAATATAGATGCCCCACCCATATCCACAACTAGACATTGATTAAACTTTATTGATTTGCATATTGATTGATTGATTGAAATATTGTTTGAATTATTGATTGATTGATTTTATTGATTGATTCATCTTGATTGATTGATTGTTTGGTTCATTGAAGATCTAACATCATAACTACCCAAAAGTCGATGTTGATCATTTAACTTACTCTATTGCTATATTTGCAATATTTTGCATACATTTGAATAGTTTATGATGTACTGATATATTAAAATAAAGCCATGACATAGACTGCCAATACGGTGTTGTTAATCTATTCTATTGAAATAATTACCATGCGGGTAAAAAATGTTGAAATATGGTGTATGCACATGGCTGCCTTATGGTTTTATTTTTTTTTTTAAATTTAATTCTGCGCTTAACTTAATCTTAACTGCGCAGCCTCAGACTTATTCTGAAAATTTAAAAATCTGAAAAATTATGAAGGGGGTTCATTGGCGTCCTCTTTACAACCATTTATTGAGAAAATGAATTTTGCTCATTTAAGCTGTAACTTTGTCTCAAAGTAAAGAATATATTCTTAAAATGGGCCTTTAAACAAGATAAAATTGTCTGTGTCTACGGAGGTACATTGCAAGTATATTTTCATTGAAATATGATGTATACTTTTTTAATTTTAGACAATCGCCTATTTGGACCCCTATCCCACTTCTAAGAAAAATTTACTTTTATTTACACTTAAATTCAAAACGGATTGTTTAGAATCGACATTTATTTTTTTCTATGAAAATATAACGTCAATGTGTCTCCATAGGCACAGGAGTTTTAAGTATTGACTGGATTTTTCTTGTTCTAAAAATAGATCCCATGCCGACTGACAAAAATAAGCATACTTTTCAAACAAATGACATGTACATGTAAGACTTCATATTTTTTGCATTATATCTTTTGGCAACATTTTTGGTCAGTTTCGGACAGAAATAAGCCAGTTCAGGAAATGTTTACATTCTTATCCTCAAATGTACGAGATGCCCCCCCCCCCCCCCCAAGGAGGCTAGATGGTCTACAAATTACCCATCAGATATTACCTAAAATTTTAAGGTGGCTCATTACACCTTGAAATATTTTCTCAAATCAGCAGAAAAGTATTTGATTCTGATGGATATCACAATGGATAAGAAGTATATAAGTCAAATAGGCAAAAAATGTGCAATTTGGATGAAAAATTACATTTTCGAAAATTTAATTCAGTGAACATGAACAAAAGCTCCAGGCGGATTCGAACTCATGATCTGCGGATATGAAGCCCAAATACTGTAACCACTGAGCTACGACGCAATACAATCGAACTGAACGATATAAACAGTTTAACAAAACATTTAAATCGCCATCTTGTGACGTAGTGTGAAAAAGCAACCACCCCTGAACCAACAACAGAAAAGACAACCACCCTTAAACCAACAAAAAGGCAATTATCCTTGAACCAACAACAGATAGAATGTTACATAAATCACAGAATGAAGTTGCATCCCAGTTGTTTCTTTTACATTTCTTATCATCAAATAGGACAGGTGGGTTGAGGTTACCATGTAAAAAATAGTAATATCCCATTCTAAACATTTTAACAATGACTAATATTTCAATATCTTAGGTCATTCAAACACAAATGTCAGTATTTGTATTTTGTAAATAAGGAACTCCCCTTAAAATGTGGGAAGAAACTGATTTTTGGGCTATAATGCATAAAAACATTTCCTGGTTAACTGAAATTCATCAGTTTTTAAGGATGAAAACCATGAAAAGCTCCTAGATTCAATCATGATGATATTATGTATACTTGACTCATAATGACCTTCTCAGCTTAATGCATGAAACCTCTTTTCTACAAAAAATATGCATCTGTGTGATCTTGTAAATGGTGTTAAAGCATGTTTTTGCCTTAAACTATTACAAATGGATAATTCAATGTAAAATAAACATAAACATAGCACATATATGTCCAAATCCTCTCATTTCTTGAATCATGACTATGTAGGAAATGAAATGAAATCTCACATAAGGTGAGCAGAAATCAAAGAAATTAAAGTTTTTGTCAAAATAATCCTTCAATAGACTGTTCATGTTCTTCTTCGCAATGTTTCGCACTTGTAGCTTAGTTCTGAGACTTGCATGTAAACTCAAAATTGGTCTTTCGATGAAAAACTAGTTGCTGCGTACTCTTATGACAAAGTCTGAGGGCATCATATATGACTGCAACAACTGATCTGCACACTTTTACAGCATCTAGAACACAGAAACCAATATTCTAAGCTCCAGTGACTTCATATCATCCATTTCCAATGGTTTTTATTATTACATATTAAAAATTACATGTTTTCCACACCAAAAATCATCATTTTTCATATTTTTTTCATTACAAAATTTTAAAGCATTTTTCTATCTTCAGACTACGGAAACTAATTTCTGTTAACAAGATTTGACATAAAATACTGAAAACTGGCACCTGCATGCATTTTTTCAATTTGACACACAGCCCTTCAAGGTATCACACCGGTAATTGTTTTCACTATATAGCACTATAGCGGGGAAAAAATTCTTAAAAATCAGTTTGTATTTTTCATGACCAAATATTCTGAGGAAATGTTATTTGTTACCTATCTCATCAGCTAACATCATAAAAAGGGCAAGCGATACTGCATTTTCTCAAAATATCTAGCTCCAAACAGGTCTACCCTCAAAACCACGTGTTTTCCATTTGTATGTAAACAGACTGCACACCCCCCAGGAAGCTGCTGCATGTGCTTTGAAAGAAGTAGTCCCTGTGAAAAAAGATCATCACCTAACAAAATACATGAAATATCCTACTCAGAGGTACAAAAATTTTTAAAACTAAGTAAAGGAAAATGTAAAAATGCAGTCAATGAAAAAAATAATTCTGAGGTATATATGGAACTACAATTGTTCATTTTGTTCATTTTGATTGGCCGATTACCGGTGTGATACCTTAAACAGCCTCCGTCTAAAAAATGCAGTTGATTGATTCTGCACTTTCATTGAATACCATTTCTACATGTTCTTTGTTTTTATTTCATTTTTGTCCTTAAATTGATTGTACAAAAATATATTATTTTTCAAACTAGAATTTTCTTCAACTGATACTTAATTTGATCAAATAGCTTTTCTCTTTTACGGTAGAGTCATCTACCTACTACTCCCCTAAATACTTAAGAAATAAAGGACGAGTTATCGTGAATTATGTTGCAGAATAAACTCCGAGGTCGAGAAATGTTGTTTTGAAATATAAAAGCCGAGGCGTTAGCCGAGGCTTTTATATTTTAAACAACATTTTGAGACCGAGGAGGATATCCTGGAACATTCACGAAAACAAGAACTTTATTTCTATTCTACTAACAGCCCAGTATTTCTACAGATCGTTTCTCCTATAGAGAGATGATCTAGGTCATTTTGACGGCTGTTCCGTTTAACCCCAGCGGTTATGTTAGTAATATTTACAGATCAAAGGAATCAAATGCAGAAGACGGAATTTTTTTCTTGGGATTTTTGATACTCTTCACTTATTTATAAAATATCTTTGAGTTATATTCCTAATATTTTAAGGGCAATTATATACAATTATTACTACTACACGTTAATTTTTTTTATGTAAAAACACGCAGTGAAAATGTGTTAGGGAGGTCCTAGGAGCAGCCGCATTGATCTCTTAAAAATAAACACACATCGTTTTTGCTGGAGCTAACATGTGAAATTGACATGGTTTTAAAACTTTTTACGGTTTGAAGTTGTATTTTCATGATCAGTACGAGACAAATAGGTATTTCTGATCTGATTATTTACTGATGAAGTTCGTGGTATAGGCTATTTAAGAAATATAGTACGAGTTTTCGTAAATGTTGCAGAATAAACTCCGAGGTCGAGAAATGTTGTTTTGAAATATAATAGCCGAGGCTTTTATATTTCAAACAACATTTCGAGACCGAGGAGGTTATCCTGCAACATTCACGAAAACAAGAACTTTATTTCTGTTCTACTTACAGCCAAGTATTTTTACAGATCGTTTCTCCTACAGAGAGACGATCTAGGTCATTTTGACGGCTGTTCCGTGTAACCCTAACGGTTTTGTTAGTAATGTTTACATGTGTATCGATCAAAGGAATCACATGCAGACGACAGAATTTTTCTTGGGATTTTTGATACTCTTCACTTATTTATAAAATATCTTTGAGTTATATTCCTAATATTTTAAGGGCAATTTAATACGATTATTACTACTACACCTTATATATTTTATGTAAAAACACGCCGTGAAAATGTGCTGGGGAGGTCCTAGGAATAGCCGCATTGATCTCTTTAAAATAAATATTTGAGGCAATACACATCTTTTTGACGAGAACTTACACGTGAAATTGACATAGTTTTAAAACATTTTACGGTTTGAAGTTGTACTTTTATGGTCAGTTCGAAACAAATAGGTATTTCTGATCTGATAATTTACTGATGACGTTCGTGGTTTATTGGAGAATAATATCCGCGGCATCTCTTTCTCGACAGTAATTGTAGTATAAAAGAATTTAATCATTTTTGGAAAAATCAGCAAAATATAGGTTCCACCGAGATTTGAACTCGGATCGCTGTATTCAAAGTCCAGAGTGCTAACCATTACACCATGGAACCGCTGATTCTAAATAGACTGTGATACTTATATATGCAATATTGTGCTTTAGATTGCGCTTATAGCAAGTTTGAGGACCCGCTCGTTATGCGGATCTTGAATTTTACTAGTATTTAGGTTCATGTTATATGATCAAGTACTATATTAGGGTATATGAACTGATATAGAAATATAACATATGACCTAACATCAATTACATCATAAGATATTATTTCATATAATATGTCTTTAAAATTTTTTTAACATATAATATTATATCAAATCTTTAATTTAATTACAGATATATTAAATGAAAGATGTCGTTGGTTTGATCGTATTGTAATCGGACAAGTGGGAAGCGTGATGTGTTCACACCAAAGTAGAATTTTTATCAATATAAATACAATTTCAGGCAGGTTTTTCTTTCATGTAACATGCAGTGCAGAATTGAACAAAAAATAATACGTATATTTATCGAAGAAATTTGCTTGTTAAAAGTTACCCTCTATATATTCTCATTTTGACAGGTTGTATATGTTATATCAAATCTTTTATTTAATTACATGTTTATTTTATGAAATATTTTGTTGGTTTAATCTGATATGTTCGAACAGGGGAATGCGTGATGTGTTCGTGTCAAACTAGAATTTTATATGAATAAGAATACAATTTCAAGCAAGTTTTCCTTTTATGGGGATTGAACATAAGACCAGCTACAAATCTGAGGCTAACATGCACATGCATTAATCAATTTTACTAAAAAATTGTAAATGGGGAACCAAAGTTGACTTTAAGTCAAATCAAGATTTGTAACATTCCATTACCAATAAAAATGTTCTCTCAAAAAGAAAAATAAGTATTATTAATAAGCATCTCTCAATGTAACATCGATACCATACTGTTCTCTAGTTGTCGAAAGATGTTTTAATCAGGGATTTTTGTGTTGATATTTTGACGCTGTCCGTCCGAATACTGTCGATATCAAAACTCTTTGTTTTGTCGCCATATCGTCAGTTATACTTGATTAATCAAACAAACAAGCAAAACAAAAATAAAAAACAAAAATTAAAAACACAAAAACAAATGAATGTCTGATTATATACGTACGTGTATGAAAATACGCCCGAATCTGTTTTGAAATACCAGTTTAACTTTCTTAGAGAGAGAATGAATTTTCTTTGTTATCTAGGCCTGAAACCGTTTTCCAATTTGATTGATAAAACCAAGAAAAAGAAACATGTGTAGTTGTTTTATTTTGATACAAAATATATACGTATACAAACTTTTGCAAAAGGAATGAAACAGTCAACTGATGGAGAAGAATTAGTTATAAAAATAAGTCTAATAGTCTAGAGAACAAAAATCCGGACAGCTTTTGAAGATTTTTTTTATATTGCTCCATTCAACAGTTCCCTATAATAAAAAAGAAAATGTAAAGTTTAATTGTAAGATAGTCTGTTGCTTTATGCCATTAAACAAAATATCTACAATTACTAAAGGGATTTTTATAAAAAAATTGGTTTAAAAATTGATTATTTTGTTCTGTAACAATTCAAAATTAAATTGATAGTAAGATACTTGTTACAATGAAAATACGTCAATTTGTTTGTATCTCTGAATCTGAATTAATGCAAAGCAAGCTAAAAGGTCATTACGTATGTGTTTCGCATATTAACTCTGGCTAGGTGAAGGTATTCGTAGGCCATGTCGCAGTAAATATTTGCTTTGACTGAAAAAAAGAAATAATAAAACATGAAAATGCTTAAAATAAAAAATATGTTATGAAGATGATACATATTTATGTTGCAATCATTTCAAAGTGAAATATCTAACAAGACTTAGTACTTGATTTTGTAAACTCAATAAATAAAATAAATTTGTTCAATACTAATACTTTATTTTACTGCCTTGTTAAAATGTGACTATTCTAAAGTATCCTTTGTAAGGACAAAGGAAACTAATTCAAATGCATTTATTTATCCCACCACGTTTGTTATTTGATTGAAGAATGCGATGGTAATATGTCTATTGATGGGCTAGTGTATAAGTTAAAAAAAGTGTATGGAAAATTGAAATTCGCTCTAAAAATAAAATACAAATATATAAGCTACAATGTATTATAAAATCTTGATTTATTTTGAAAGTAGTTAACTTACAGCAAATTCAGCTTTTAACAATATTTTAAACAAATGAAGTAAAATGTCATCTTTATATATAAAATGTTTGGGCAAACTTAACAAATCAGAGATCATGCAATAATGTATTTTTAAACCTAAATATTTACTGAAAAATAAAAATAGTTTTTTTATCTTTTCAAATGTCAGTTAAAAAATAAGGAAGAAATGTATTCAAAAATAAGTAATATTTATTTAGTAGATGGTGCTAATTTTTTTTTTAAAATATGCTATTTAACGAAAATGAAATTCTCGGTTATTATTTTATTTGATGATATCTTTTGTTATTTTTTTTTAAATTCTTTTAATATAAACAGCTGAATAGCAGTTAATTGTTCTTAAAAAGACAATTTCCTCGATTCCAAGAAACATGTTAGCTTTGTGTAAACGACTCTTAACCGTTCAAAGCATGAATGATGAAATACACTTCTTTCTTTACCCTTAAGGATTACGTTTACTCAGGGGCGAAAAAAATCCACTAATAAGAACGAAAAACTACTTATTGCACATTGTAGCCCCACTATTGTGGTGCTATTTTTCACTTTCAAATAACTAGGCCAATGACCTACTTTATCTGCTAGTGACCTCTGAATGTTTTTTTGAAAAAATTGTCAAAATTTGTCAAAATTGTCCACCATTTTCAAGGTTTTCTTTATTTTGTAATTATTAGAAATAATAAAACAATTTGTAGTTTGGGAAATGATAAAATAAGAATAGCTTTACTAATTTTATATTTGACTGAATCGTTTTAAGCTCAAATTTTAAGTTTAATTTAGTCCGAATTTCCTATATCAATTCCAATTTTTGATCGAGTTTTACAAAAAACTGTCTAATAGGAACTCCAAACCATTGATTGCCTAAAACTGTTTTTGTTGTTTGTATTATGCTGACATTAACATTATATAAGGTCAATGATCAAAATTTCGAGATATTTTATCTTGAATCGATTTTATGTATTTTAAAGGTTTTTCCAATCGCGTGCCGGCCAGTGATATAAATTTATAAACGAGTGAATACAACCATTAAATATGTAAAATGAAATGAAAAAACATAATATAGAAACTTAACTTTTGCAATTACATTGCAACAGAAAGTTTTTAAGAGAAAAAAAGAAAATGAAAAAATTAGTCCGAATTTCCTCTGTTTTAATATTAATCTATCTTCCTCAAATAAACAAATCATGGATCTAAAGAAGAAGATTAGATTCTTTTATACGGCATAAAATGGCCACCACCATCCAGCCCTAATAAACTGCATCTATTGTCCATTTATATACTTATAGTATAACGTTTTGAAAAGCAATGTAGAATTTACTTACCTAGAGAAATCAAAACTATAGCCATGTACACCAATATCACAACCTGGAAACTGTTAAGAGCCATGTCTCTTTGACTTCGGTAAGATGTAGTAGTCTTTTTGCAATTAACGCTCTTTTAATAACGCAACTATTTCATAGCCTACTCAAATTAAGTGGGCAATATTGGATTTATGGGGCATAATTGATAAAGTGTTAACGATTTGAAATGTGATGATACGAGAAAACTCCGTGGCCGAAAAAATTGTAATGTGGTAATTGTAAACTCTATATGAATCTTAATTGAATTATCACAGAATCCTATTTGATATTTGAAACTACGAGCTTTGGTGTAAAACTTGCCCCTGCATTTTGCCTACATGCATTTTTTAATATTTTCATCGTTCATATTTTTACGTTTTTAATTTTTACAAACAATGATTCAGATTCTTCTCACTCGATTGCTAAGTGTCAATCTATTGTTATAAATAATTTGCCGTGCATTCATTTTAACATTGATAAAGGAGACTAGAACTATATATGCATCGGTTGATCCAAAAGTAATGTCACATTATGCATTGCGCTTCTCATGTGCACTGTATTTTTGGAAATGGTATATCAAAAATTGTAAAATAATAACTTTTTGATTAAGTTTCGTCGAATACTGGTAATGAAAACAATATACTTGCAACCTCTCAAAACATTATACATTTGTGTATATGCGTCATAAACTTACTTCTTGTTTGACGTATTTATTTCATATTATGATACATAGTTGAAAATTTGAAAAAAAAGCTGCAAACTACATAATATTTTGAATAGATTTATAATTAACTTTTTCTAACTGTTGAAAAAAAAATGAGAACGTAATTGTAGATTCTGATCATGAACACGGTGCTTTTCATCTCTCTATCAAAGAGCAAAACGGCCAAAGTCCGATGCATATTTGCTTTGACGAATACATATCACCAAAAAGGTATTAAAATTAAAATTGACACTGAACAAGAGGTTATTTATGCGGAGGGGCAAGGGAGATTTACACGAGTTATACGGTTAGTTTAAAACCGGGTAAAATATTCCCGCGTGTAAAGTAAAAAAAAAAAAAAAATCTTTAGTTTGGTAAGTGACGCATCCGCGTATTTAACACACGCACGTATTGCTTGACTATAAAAAAGCGTACTTGACCACCAGTTTTATTAACCACTTTTACAGTACACTAAACATAAAGTAAGAAAGTATGATCAGGATGATTTGAAGTTGGCCCCAATGTTTTGTGAAATCATACGAATGATTCAAGTATATATATAAGTAGAAAAGCAAACGGTCAGAGGGAACATTAAAGCTAACGTCACCACCAATTTTATAAGGCTTCGCTCATGACTTTTTTAGGTGCCTAAAATTTGATTAATCACAAAGTATAAAAAAAAACAATTAGATTTCTCTATCATATACAAAAGAGTTACACATGAATTATTCAATGAGAATAATTACGAATAAAGCATGACGGATCATTGTAAAGACTGAAATATGGATTTAAACAAGGCGACAAAAATTCAAAAACATTGTCTCAGGCATGTGTCGACTATCTTTGCCTCAAGTTCTATATAATATGTTATCTTAAGAATTTATCTATTTTGCATTGAAATTTTTATATCTGAATTTTGATTTGATATTTTAAAATTCAAATTTGTGCCTCCTTACGCTGCGTTTTAACGATTTCATCGCATTAGGGCTCAGTTTTCACAACACTATCGTTAGGTATATCATAAAAAAATCTTAAGATTGTCATAATATCCATACGATTCACAAAATATCTTTTATTAATATATTAAAATCTTTCGTAAATTCTTAACACAAACTTCATGCTTTCAGATACTAAGATTTTATTGCGAGTTGTTATTGTTTTGTTGTTTTTATTTTTCAAATTTTAGATAGTTCATCCTACTAATTTTAATGAGATTTATACTCAGAATTAATATTTGATTTTGCACCTTTACGGGTTTGTTATTGATAAATTAAGCTGTCTAAAATATGATAAAGGTTAGTCATAAAGCTATCGATAAACAAAATATATATTACATTATAAATTGATATCAAACTTTAGAAGAAGAAAAAAAGTATTTTATGAAGCATATTGCAGTACTAGTTTTACTTACTCAACAATGTATGTTTGTTGATTGCATTCAATTGTGATCATAATGTGGGTAAGAACTTTGAAGTTTGTGGGGTCAGAAAGAGCTGTTTAAAGATGTCTTCTAAGTGCTGCCAAATTAACAGACAAAGTTGAAAGGAAAATGGATACATGTATTTTCAGGACAAAAGTCAGTGTAGTAAATTAATGCAACAGGATATGAAATGTCAGCAGGTATACCAAATTGTCAAATGAGCAAATAGTCGTCAACGAGCAATGAGTCATCAATATTTGAAATTGTTATCACCACTGAGTGTTTAATATTGGGCAGTCAATAACGTCTCATGGTAAATGTTAGGCATTTATGTTTATGATGCCCATCCAATGATGATGTATGGATTTTTCACACAACAGTCTTCATCGACTTTTGATGGAATAATAATATAATTATTATATTACATTACATCATATTACATTACATTTTTATATTACATTACATTATTATATTATATTATATTATATTATTATATTATATTAAGATTATATTATATTATATTATATTATATTATATTATATTATATTATATTATATTATATTATTAATAAGATTAGATTAGATTAGAATAAAAACAGATTGTTAAACTCACATCTTTTAAAGGATGGTTAGATAACTATTTCCTTTAAACCACCTCTAATTCAGATATCTATCAATTTCAAAACATTGAACAATCAAGTGGCTTATAAAAATTATAAAAAAAGAATATAAGATTCCGACCCTTAGAAAACCGAGATGAGGAGGGTGGTGGGGGTTGGAGGTTACAGAGCTCGTGGGTCATCACTTAATTATACCTCCAGATTAAGTACTGATTCATCAATTTACACTCAATGAAAATGTGTAATGTGGGAAAACCAACAAAATCATTAATCATATCTGACTGATAAAATATTCAAGACTTTCACTATATTTCATCGCCTTGAATGTATGATATGGTCCGCTAATATATTTTACACTTTTAAAACTTGATATCAACGTGGCGTCCGCGTTCATTTTTAATGGATTACGGATTAGCACACAGCCAAACTCCCGTATCAATTTCAACACAGGCGAAAAAAGTGCGTGAATTTTGTATAAAAATGAGGCTTTTTAATAAATGCAACTGATCCAGATAGACACTTTTAAGTAGGTCTTGTCAAGGACAAATGAAACTAAAAACCCACGGACCTTTTTGAGAGAAAGTACAGTAAATTGCTGCAATCGGTTCCCCCATGCGCCTTTTTTAATAAACTTGTTCAGTTTCTCGCTGTTTTACGATTTTCGATCTAATATCTGCCTGTGTATTCATTTTGCTGTGACCTTAACTAATATAAAAATAAAGTTACGAATGATGAAAACAAGGTGTAGCGTGTGCTCTTTCGTTACTTACCAATCCTTCCGACTGTTATCCCTAATGATGAATACTAGTATTTAGTTGTTATGGTTCCGACGTTATATTTTTGATTATAAAGTCGCATTAACACATAAATCTCGATTTACATCCCCCGTACGATGATAGTTTTTCAAGTTTTACATCTAAATACTGATCAAAATTAATGATTACAAATTCTGTTCATTTGATACACTACTTTTTAGCAACACAAACATTTAAGTTTTTTTTTTTATAAATCAATTTAATGTTTCTAGCGTACGCCTCTGGTCGACTCGGTGTAATGGAAGGAAAATAACATCATTTTGAGCAAACCTCTCAAAATAAGCTATTACATTTCAAAAGAAAAATCTAGATGTAATTTCTGATTACAGATTAGCTGCAGGTCTGTAGCTCCCGGTCTGAAAAAAATTCGGTTAGACGACCTAAGAGCTACTGTGCCTCGAATTTTAAAAAGCTGCAATTTACGGAGAGAGAGAGAGAGAGAGAGAGAGAGAGAGAGAGAGAGTCAAGTGATTTTTTTAAACCTATTTTTGAAACTAGTTTTCATCTGTAGTGTCAGCTGATTAATGATGAATGGAAACAGCTGTTCAACGGCTTTAATTCTTTTTTAAACAATGCGTAATGATTTAAGTAAGATAATTGCCACCATATAAAAAGTTATAACGACTTAGTCTTTATGTCACTTTTGTAAAAGTACATAGTCTAGTCTTTGCAAACAGTATTTGAGACATTTCACAAAAAATTGATATAAAATGCAGTTTCGAAAGTACCCAGTTTTTAAAACAAGTCACAACTTTAATCTTCCCTTTCAAAATGATTACATTGAATATAAATCAGGATTTAGATCACTACAGTAATGTTATTTTGAAATTGGTCATTCCATTGTGGTAACATTCTCTAGATCTTGAGCAGAAAAAAGTGTTAAAAGACTTCGATTATCAAAAGGCACACGCAAATCATTCCACCTGTTTTATAGATGGTGGAAGAAAACTATTCATAACCGAAACGGAAGTTTTTCTGGCTTGTGAAATATGTAATGCTTTGTCTTGATTCCTTCCTGGATAATGTTTACATAAATGTGGTAAATACTGTGGAATCATTTAAATTCGTGGGGGCCAATTTTCGTGGATTATGACTTTTTTGCTCATTCATGGGGATGTTATTTCGTGGATGCGTAGTCTACTGTTTCAGTAACAAAGATAAGTCTTTCTAAAATTGTTAAGTCGATGCACAGGGGCATCGTATCCGCTCTACACTCTCTATATAAATAATACACAAGGGAAGAATCGAAAGTAGGACACGATTTGTAAACAATGTCAAAAAACAACTTACTTGACAAAAGTTACGCAAATCCTCCCACACAATGTTGCAAATGTTGTCAAAAAACACGTTCACACTCAAATATTCCTAATAAACTCGGTAAAAAGCGTTTTTATCCCATTAAAACCGCTGTCTGCTGCAGAAACCTAATCTCTTCGCCCAAGAAAAGATAACTCTGTACTTTCTCTCTCTATATATATGTTCAGTAATGATAGAAATTTCGGCGGTAAACTGGGAAAATTTTTGTCTTAATAAAATATGTAACAACCGTAAGCATAATAACATTCGTTCCGATATATTTGGCATGTACTTTAATTAGCGTAATTTGATATGCAATCGTTTAAAAACAAATATATTTCCTATCATTTATTGTTATACTTTCATGTTAAATACTGAAATCTGATTGGTTAAGACGCAGTTAATAATATTTACTATTACCCTCAGCGTTAGCAACGCACTTGGCAACGGGTAACATTAAAAAATGTTGCATGCGCGAAAATTATGCGCGTACGGTTCGCTGTAGAATTCACGTTATTCCTATATAAAAGCAGTAAATTTTTCTTAAAAATTTTAAAAAAAGACATTCAGTATAACAAAATAAATAGTGCCTGTTTGGGAGGATAACAGTTGAAATTGACACCCCTCGAAAACCATTGTCAACCTCCGCTTCGCGTCGGTTGACAATGGTTTTCTCGGGGTGTCAATTTCAACTGTTACCCTCCCAAACAGGCACTATTAATATAATGTAGAAATGTAAATAGACTAGTTATTTGATATTGACAATAAAACAATGCTGAAATTGTAAATATACTAGTTATTTGATATTGACAATAAAACAATGCTGAAATTCTAGGCAACGACAATTAATTTTGAAGGAATGGGTTGCAAAGACAATAAATGAATTATGAGTATTTTAATTGTTGAATAAAAAAATAATTTAAAAAATTATATGTCAACACCAACGTAGTTTTTCATTAACATTTTAGAAAAGAAAAAAATATCTAAAATTAAATACTGTTTCAACACTTTTTCATCATCATTAATTTTCATTCTAAAATAACAAAATAAATTCCTCAATTAAATTTAAACTATACGAGTCTTTTTCTTCTAAATCAAATGGTCTTGCTCTAGTGGTCAGTATAAAGTAATTGAGTAGCTGGTCGAACAATATTCATTGTTCTCTAATTTGCTATCATTGCATGTATCTTTAAGACCACAATATATACACCATATAAATATAAATTGTGACAGCAGATATGCATTATTTAAAAAAATATAGGCTACATATATTTTGACATTTTAAACTGAATTCTACTTATTTATTTAAAATAAGATTATCCATCATTCAAAATTCACCCCTACCCGTGCTGCAAGTTCAGATCTGCAGATGTATACAATTTATTTCTTTGTTTTGTTATTGATGTTTCGCAGAATTTTACTATGTATCATTACTGAACATATAGAGAGTCCCGAGAGTTTTCGGATGGCGAAAGTACAGAGTTATCTTTTCTTGGGCGAAGAGATTAGGTTTCTGCAGCAGACAGCGGTTTTAATGGGATAAAAACGCTTTTTACCGAGTTTATTAGGAATATTTGAGTGTGAACGTGTTTTTTGACAACATTTGCAACATTGTGTGGGAGGATTTGCGTAACTTTTGTCAAGTAAGTTGTTTTTTGACATTGTTTAAGAAATAAAGTACGAGTTTTCGTGAATGTTGCAGAATAACCTCCGAGGTCGAGAAATGTTGTTTTGAAATATAAAAGCCGAGGCGTTAGCCGAGGCTTTTTAATTTCAAACAACATTTCGAGACCGAGGAGGTTATCCTGCAACATTCACAATAACAAGAACTTTATTTCTATTCTACTAACAGCCCAGTATTTCTACAGATCGTTTCTTCTATAGAGAGACGATCTAGGTCATTTTGACGGCTGTTCCGTGTAACCCCAACGGTTTTGTTAGTAATGTTTATACATGTGTATCGATCAAAGGAATCACATGCAGACGACAGACGTTTTCTTTGGATTTTTAATACTCTTCACTTATTTATAAAATATCTTTGAATCATGTTCCTAATATTTTAAGGGCAATTTAATACGATTATTACTACTACACGTGATATATTTTATGTAAAAACATGCAGTGAAAATGTGTTAGGGAGGTCCTAGGAACAGCCGCATTGATCTCTTAAAAATAAACATTTGAGGCAATACACATCCTTCTGACTGGAACTAACACGTGAAATTGACATGGTTTAAAAAAAAATCGGTTTGAATTTGTACTTTCATGATCAGTGCGAGACAAATAGGTATTTCTGATCTGATATTTTACTGATGACGTTCGTGGTATATTGGAGAATAATGTCCGCGGCATCTCTTTGATCTCGGCAATAACTGTAGTAGAATTACAAATCGTGTCCTACTTTCGATTCTTCCCTTGTGTATTATTTATATATATGTCATAGTCTGTGTAGAGCGGATACGATGCCCCTGTGGTCGATGATTTAAATTCGTGTGAGAGGGCTACCCACGAATTCCACGAAAAGAGAGCCACTACGAATTTTAATGATTCCACAGTAAAACATTGTTCTATTAATTCCAGTCCTTTAGATAACAAGGCTGTCATCTGGTTTTATAAATATCCAAGGGCATACATTTTAGTGCTATTTGGTAAAAATAAAATATTCGAGCATCATGGACATTTTCATTAAAAAATATGCTGCCACATGTTACTTCGATTTACACTTGAATTTAATAAATAGGAAAAAAATGTTGTTCTGTAAACAATCATGAAACGCCAGAATTTTTGGGAATGATGTAAAAGAGTTGATAATAGATGGAGGCTTTCAATAATTGCTAAAGTAGTAAACAACTACTAAAAGACAAATTTAGTTGGGTTCATAACAGTATCTTTATGTAAATACATCTTTAATAACAAAAGAAAAATTACAAATAACCGTTGCAAAGCTGTACACCACATCAATTTAAAAAAAAGTTTGATAATCGATGGAACGTCAGAAAACCGTCACTGACATTAAACAAAAGGCCCATGGGGCCACATCGCTCACCTGAGCAACAAATTAAAAATATTCAACAATTTAATTTGTCTTCTCCATTTCTAATTAAATGACTGTTGTTTGCCTCGCGTAAGCTCGTAACTTTTATAACTTTACTCACACTTGATTGATGAATACACTGGAATGAAAAATGTTGTCACGTGACATGTTAAAGAGCTATAAAAATCAATGTTACCGTATTGACAGCACATCACTCTAATTTACTATGGCCCACCCATTATTTTCATTTTTATTCAAAATAACAAATGGCTACAAACCAGGATAATTTTTCGCTGTAATATTTTTTTAGGAATAGCGATAATTCTTTTATCCCCGCACAGAAATGTGTCAGAACTATGGAAACTGTTTTAACGATGTCGTTTTTATTTGCTCACATTTCACATTATTCATTGTATAAAGAGGGGGCACCAGAGAGTAGTTATATATAGCATATCATTCTTTAATTTTTTTGTGTACAAGTATTTAACATACTCTAATTCATATAGAATTTCTAATGATCAACCGAAATTTCAGCGTCAGTCGTAGAATTATAAGCAAGATGAGCTCAAAATTTTGCTAGGTTTGAGTCATATTTTGTTCACATGAGTTTATTACATTCAGCTTAAGATTTTTAACTTGGTATTTCCTATTCGGCATTTAAGGTACTTCACTACACCGAATCTTATACTTTTTAAGACACTACGTCACAAGATGGCGATTTAAATGTTTTATTAAACTGTTTGTATCAATCGATTCAGATGTATATCGTCATAGCTCAGTGGTTAAAGTATCAGGCTTGTGAACCGCAGGTAATGAGTTCGAATCCACCTGGGGCTTTTGTTCATGTTTACTGAATGACATTTTTGAAAATATCATTTTTTATCTAAAATTGTACATTTTCTCGCCTCTTTGATATATATAATTCTTATCCATCATTCTTTCTATCATAATCAAGTAAATTTCTGCTGATTTGAGAAACTATTTCAAGGTGTAGTGAGGTACCTTAAAATGGAAAAAAATGAATGGCCTCAGATCTGTGTACAGACATAGAATTGTGAGCTAATCTCTGTATCTTGCTTATAATTCGAAGCTTAACACTCAAATATGGTAGGTAAATAGAAATTGTAAACAATTAAACACAAGAAACATGCACTATAACAAATAAAGAACACAATTTATTTTTCAAAATGAATCATATACATGTATATACCTACATATTTCCGTCAGCGATATTAAACTCTATTTAAACTGAATAAACTCGAGAAAATGCCGAGCATCTCAACAAAACATATTGCATTATTCTACCATTACGCAAAAGATGATACCGAATTACCGATAGCCTGAATGAATTGCATTTTAGTTCTTTCTTTTAATACATCAGATATTAACGAAGTCTCTTTTTGATTTGATACGTAAAAATCAGGAAATACAACCGACAGTTCCCAGGTTAACGCAAAGCATAAATGAAAACGAAACGAAAATCACAACAAGCTAACACCACCGTCATATGTGAAAACTGAAACGCATGGAAATATTTAGCCTCAATTTACTTCACAAAATCGGCACCAATGTATTTTGCATGTTTCAAAGATTCCCTTCGTAGTGTCATGGCTGCTTTAAACAAAGAACCTCGTTTTAGAATTATGGAATACGAGTCTTGGTAAAATGGGTAAGAAACCCGGACCGGGGCAAAATAAAAGCCGGGGCAGATCGGCAATCGTCAATTTCAAAATACGCATTGTTTTGCAGAAATATTTACAGCGAATACAAATATACTGGTCCGTAACATGTCCTGAAAATTTTAATGAGATTGGCAGATTAATAACTGTCAATCTTTTGTTTTGCCCCGGCCCGGTCATGCCTATCCAATTTACCAAGACTCATGGATGCTATAAATTGCTTGAAACACGGCTTTTCTTTCTTATTATTTTCGTAAAAACTCAGATTTGAAACAGAGTTCGCCAATAATTTTTGCAAATTATATTTCCCTTCCCATAAGGATTATTTATGCAAAATTACGTTGAATTTGACTCATTAATTCTCGAGAAGAAGATTTTTTAAAATGCACCCCCCCCCTTTTCTACAGTTTTGAGGTTTTCTCCGCTTTCAATAAAGATCGGTCTTTTATTTCTGCAATTTATAATCACCTTTCAATAGGGATGCTTTGTGCCAAATTTGGTTGAAATTGGAATAGTGGTTTTAGAGAAGAAGTCCAAAATGTGAAAAGTTTACAGACGGACAGTCAGACGGACGTCGGACAAAGTGTGATCAGAATAGCTCACTTGAGCTTTCAGCTCAGGTGAGCTAAAAAGATATGAAAAGAAAGTAAAATTTATTTACCAGTAGGTGAGGATATGGAAAAGAAAATGTTGCTAAATGTTAGGGGTAGTGATAATTATGAATGCGATATTTGATGACTGATGACGACCTAAGGACCTATTGAATAAAGGGGGAAAATAGCAGATAGGGGCAGATAAGGTTACAAAGGGGAGTTTGGATACCATATGAAAAAATTAAGACAAAAGGAACCAACAGAAAAAGGATGGGTGCAGGACAAATGTATACTTCTCATCTTAAAATATAGTCATTTTGAGAATTTAACACTAAATGTACATGTATATGTTAAAGGGACATGGTCAAGATTTTGGTCAAATTCTTTTTTTCTGTTTTATTATTTACAATGCTTTAAAAATGCATTTCTAGTGATCAAATAAAATTTGAGAGTCGTTCGTAGAGTTGCAAGCAAGATACAGGGCTTACAATTCTTTGTCATGTAAACAAGGCTCGTGCCCTGTTTTTGTTTACATAGGTTCAATTTAACATTTGAAAAATCTTTTTCTAGCCTATTTGATTATCTTTTTATCTATTTTAGGCATAGATAAACATTCCTAATGTTTAACACATTCGTATTAGGTTTAAACCTGAAGTTTTTACTTCGGCGTTCAAAATGTAAATAAACGCTTTGTTTTACATTGCGAAGAATTTCAAGCTCTGTAACTCGTTTATAACTCAACTAACGACACTCAAATTCCGGTTGCCTATTAAAATTGTCTCTCTGAAGCATTGTAAATATTAACATCGGAAAATAAATTTTTGACCAAAATCGTCACCATGCCCCTTTAAAACCTTAGTAGATGAAACTAATGATGCCCTGAAACTGTCCCTACCCAAAGTCACTGTTCAGATGAAATTTCAAATTAAAAAAAAAGTTGACCAATTTTTGTCTGAAGTAATTATAAAAACAAGTTCTTCGAACAATTGTGTGGTTGAATGCATTACAGTATACAATGAAGCAAGAAAAATAATTTTGAGACAGTTCTTATCACTGATTTCTGTTAACATGTTCCTTTCTTTATTTAGACCATATAAAAAAAACCGATAAATGTTAAACCGAAACGTCTGATTGGATGACCATTTTAATATCTCCAAAGTCTATGATTGCACATTCAGACAAAATGACCGGAGTCGTTGGAAAAGAATCCAAACTGATTATCAATTTTCTGTTTTACAACTTCCTCAGGCGAATACACATCATAATGTGGGGGACCATAGTCTAATTTGAAACAACTACCATCTAATCCAATTCCCTTCCTCTCTTCCTTTATTGTTCGGTGAGATATTGGTCAACAAAAGGCGTAGTGCGCTACGGAGCACACACCGGTGTATTGAGTCGACTGTATTTTGTCAAGAACCACTGCTTCATGCCTCAAATCCAATGTGGATATTTAATGCTGTTCCTTGCTGAATATATCTATCTAATATAATTGGTATAGCACTTACCCCCAAGAATCGCTTGTTCATTTCATAACAATCTTTGCAATTTATACCATTTTCATACTCTTTTTCATTTATTCTCAATTCATCGCTCATTCAGACAAATCCAATATGCCAAAAAAGTTTCCACGTTAGTTTGACCTTCGACACCTGTACGGTGTACGTTTTTTGTTCGGTAACACAGACTGTAGCAAAATGCTCACGATTGTTATCAAATAAGTAACTAGTATATTCATAATCACCACTTTTTTTCTTGTTCACCAAAAAAGCCAATGCCAAGGCAAAAGGTTTCTTGTTTTGAAAATCGACGTTTGTTAACAATAACAACAAAATTCTTTTGTTTCTCGAAATCGATCTTCTTTATTGAAGAAAGACTTCTGTTTTGCCCAAACAACTTTGATATTCCAAGTACTGCTCCAGCCATTGTATATGTGGCTTCCATAATCTTAAAGATTTTACATCAAGTGATTTTGATGTTACTATCCCATGGTGGTTGTAAACGGCCCCACAGAAGACATCGTGTTCTCCAGCTTCTATATTGTGGAATAGCCTTAACACATTCGATGCATCGAAACTCTTTAGCATTAACATGTGTTTCAGTCCCTTTCTCCTTTTGTTCGTTAGTTCCTTGTAAAATAGTCAGGGACGTGATCTCATTTAAGGATGTCGATCTTTGAAGAACTATTGGTTAAGGACAGAGTACTGAGTAATTCGAGTGACTGGTTTCTTCTGAGCTTAAAACACACAGAGATTAGTATTTTATACTAAATGTCACAAGCTTGTGCATATTAATTTATGATATTTTCCTCTCATTTCCTACCAACCTGAAGACATGCATGGTGATGATATGTATGAACTTCTTATATTTCATATTGTTTTTATAATAACTTAAGTTAATACATGTAATTACTATAAACTTCAAACGGAACGGCTGGACGTTTTGCAATTTTTGTAGAGGCTTATTCTAACTTTGCACGCAGTTCGTTTTTAGATTCCGCATTTAAAAAAAGGTTCTTAAACTATTAAAAAAATGTGATTATTTACTATGCCACTAAAGTAGCCCCATCATGCTTTCTAATCTTTCGCTGGGATCCGAGGATCACACCATGGCAGAAATTGCAGGGACCACAGAAAACAAATACACATATGGTCATTTGAGTTAGGCTTGCAATAGGATTGTCATGCTGCAGTTATGAATCTCATCTTTTCGCAAGGTAGAAGCTCACTGAAAAACATCTTCCAAAGTCAAGGGTTTCTTATCCACTCCGCTTTGTGAGTAGAACCCCTGACTCAGGAAGATGAGTATGTCTGACGTTGGTAGATACCAATGAACGGTTTAATATCTTCCAACATTACAGTGAATTGTAATATTTACCGAAAATCTTAGTGTAGCCTCTGATTTGTTACCCCTCTTAGGTTACAGTGTCATTGTTTGTGGTAGCATTTTAACGCAAGGGAAGGGTATGTCTTTTCGCAGATTATATGCCCATGTGTCAATGTTGCAGATCCGTAGAAGGCAAGAGAGAGAGAGAGAGAGTGAGAGTGTTTGCTATATTGGAATTTTATTCATTTTATTATATATGTTAACGGATATGTAAGGTTAGATATAATAAATGAAATGTGTTTTGAAAACATTTATGCCTGTAAAGAAAAATTGAATACTATTATTCTTTTGAAGTATATAATTTTAAATGGGTACACCCCAGAAAACCCACTCCTTTTAAAAAATTGAGTATGCTTTGCAAAGAATGACTGTTATGTCTCATATTTACAAGGGTTCTGGTATAATCGTGATGACATTTGTAGGAAACCCCACTCTTCTATCAACAATTATTTATGATAACGATGTTAAAGTTATCTGTCCAGTAATCGCACTATCAAAAAATCATGAATTTTAAATTAGACAACTTCCTCAAAATGAATAAAAAGATTTTTTATTCTCGAAAGTTGCATTTATCTTGATGGCTTTTTTCATGACATTATATTCTCCTGCATACGATAAGGGAAAATACCTCTTCAAACTTGGAAAAATGTAGTACTTGTTAATGTATAATAATTATTAAGCAAATTTCAAAAGAGTCTTTAAAGGCCGAACATTTTACAAACGCCCCCTTTTTTACCTGTGCAAACTTCAAAAAGATGCCGCTTGTCAATCAAGTTTGAAACAATAGCACCCAGTTTGATTGACGTGATCGTCCGAGCGTAATCTTGCCAGGTCAGCGGATTTCTGTTTACTAGCAATTAACAACGTTATTTTTTTATCTTTGATATCTTCCGTCATGTATTAAAAGGGGGATTAAAAATTGAATTTTTAACATTACCAGTATTAACATTGTTTATGAAAAATAATTATTCAGTAATTGAAAATACGTAATTTATATTTCAATCATGTTGAATGCATGTGATCTAATAAATTCTACGAAGATGCATGAGCAGCTCCAAGGCACATACACTCTTCTGAGCTACTAAAGCTGTATTTACTGGTGATACACTCAACTGGAACTTGTTGCACGAAAACGTCACTCCATGGCAAACGGACTCCATTAATTCTCACCGTGTAATGGCTACCTTTACATTCCATAATCCAACTGATCGTATGGATTTCTTATACAATTATATTTATTAAAATTACCTTCCTAAACAATGTCAAGGGCTAAACACAATGTACCGACTTATATTTTTAAAGCAGAATTAATTTACTGATTTTTTTTCAATTGTACTTTACACACGTGTGCTTAGAGAAAATTCGGACGACGCAAAACATTTCTGTATAAAATCGCTTCGTATGGTCATTAGAACAATAACATATTCAAACTAAGACCAATTCTGACTAATTATTTATTTCCTGTGTATTAATTTACTTCCTGTGTATAGTGATTAGCAGCGTTCACGACCGCAGGTAGACTGCAAGCCCCGGAGGCTTTCACACCTCTAGAAATTAAGCCCCGCCCTCACCTGAGATTTACCACCCGGTAAAAATGTTCGGCCTTTAAGGAAGCATGGTCATGGCTTTTTGTAAAATTTTATTTTTTATTTTTATTGCTTACAATATTTCAGTAATGCATTTCTAATTATCAACTAGAATTTGAGTGTCAGTTGTAGGGTTATTTACATGATACAGAGCTCACTATTCTTCATGTAAATAAGGATCGTACCATGTTTTTGTTTATATTGGTTCAATCTTGCGGTAAAAGTTCTTTTTCAAGCTGATTTTTTATCTGCTAAATGTAATTTGTTTTGAACATAAAGACTTTCTAGCGTTTGTCACATTTATTTAAGGTCTTATCCTGGAATTTTCTTGTTAACATTCAAAATGTAAACAAAAACATGACCTGGTCTTTGTTTACATAACATAGAATTCTGAGCTCTGTAGCTTGCTTACAACTGAAGGACAATACAATTTTGGTTGACGATTAGAAATGCCTTGAGAAGCCAGCTTTTATTTCATCTCGTAGCTTTCTACTCCAAATCTTTATTTTGTTGATATTTGCAAGATTTCAATCTAAACTTTTTTCTGTTGGTATTTCTTTTATTCAAGGTATAAGTTTTTAAAAAGTAAAGCTTAAGAGATTAGCAAGTGTTTCAAATAAAAAACACCGTTTAACATATATACAGGTTCATGTTCACTATCAGGTTCAAATTAAATGACGAAACAAAATAACTGTTGCACTTTTTGATCATGAAAATTTCAAAGGTTTCATATTTTAACTGAATCCTGTCAAAGTACATAATTCCAATTTTATATCTCGATGTAAACTGTATTGAATACCTTTCAAAGGTAAATAAATGCATAAAATCGACGTCGATTCTTGCTACTTGCTATGCATAAGCAGTTTTTACTTGTCCTGAACTAAGATTTTAAATATATTTTTTCAAATATTTTACATAGAAAATAGATTATGAAGATGTAAAGACTGACACTCCTTCTATATTTTGAAGGAAAAAAAATTACACTGTATACATTGTATACTTGAGGGTTGGGTAAGTTTTTGTTTAAAATTGAATTATTTCCTGTTTATGATATCAAAGGCTAATACAGTTAAAATAACAAAACAGTGAGCCAAACTGCGTATTTACTTGCTAAGATTATAATATGACCTTGTGAAGTTTTTCTTAGTATTTGGACCGCTTTGAATTTAACTTCTTCTGAAATAAATACGTTATTAATAATCGTAAAGATAACGGTATTGAAATAATTACAAGAGATAAAATGATGTTATGGGGAAAATAACAAAAAATACGATGATTTCAGTTGAAGTAAAATCTGTAAAATGGACTGTCCCGACAAAATAACTCACATCTTAACTTCAATGACATACATTTAGTGAACTTACAGCTGCTATTTGAAAGGGGTTTAAACTTAACGGTCCTGTTGCATCGATGGCCAAATGATCACTAAAGTGAGGCTTTAATAAAATTAAATTGTTTACATTAAAAGGAGCATGCTCACTATTTTGGTCAAATTCTGGGGGTTTTTTTTATTGTCTTTAAGGTGGAATGCTACAAAATTTTATTTTATGGATCGTATAACTTCTGAAGCAAGATTGCGTTGTTCAAAGAAGGATATATGCCCTTGATTTTTTATATGATTTTTTGGGGTATTTCTTAATGTTTACAAAGCATTTAGGAATGCATTTCTAATGATCTAATGAAATTTGAGAGTCAGTCAGAGGGCTGACAATTCTTAGTCATGTATACAAGGCCAGAGCCCTATTTTTCTTTACACAGGTTCAATATACCACTAAAAGAATTTTTTGAAGCTTAATTGTCTATCTCCTTATTCATTATAATCATAAATAAACAGTTCCTAACGTTTAACACATTCATTTTAAATCTAAAACTGGGATTTTCACTTTAACTTTCAATATGTAAACAAAGGCTTTGTTTACATAGCGAAGAATTGTAAGCTCTTTAACTCACTTAAATAACTCAACGAATGACACCTTTTCGGTTGCCTATTTCAAATGCCTTACAGAAGCATTGTAAACTTTAAAATTGGAAAAATAATTTCTATCCAAAATCGTGACCATGCCCCTTTTCAAATTTCCCTTTCGCGAGACAGAAAATATTACACCAATTATATCATATATATGTGTAGTGCAACAGACATGATATTGACTTTGTCATCGTATTAAAAACGCATTGCTCAGTGATTAAGAACTTTATTTTTTGTTTATCACAGTCATCAATCTAGCAAAAAAAGCATCCTAGTATGAAATCTTTTATTTTAATTTCTAGAAGAAAAAAACCGTAAACATACACGAGGTGAAAGAAATCACAGGAATTCAAACAATAAAGTGTTACCAGCATAAAAGAAGAAACAAATCAGAACTAAATTTCAAGTTTATTGAAAACATTATAACACAACAAAATTTTACCAATTCTTAAAATCATATTTTGATTGAAGATCGGCAAAATACAATTATGATACTTGTAGATAGCGAAAAAACAAAAACAAAAATGCAGCATTTAAAAGAGTAAGATGGTCTTGTTCATCATTAACATTAAAGATTTCAATATTAGCTTGAAAAGATAGAGAAATTAATGAATTATGAATTTTTTTTTAAATAATTGATAGGTAATGGCTAAAGCAACCATACAAAAAATATATTTTAAGTCAGGTCTGACAGGTTTTTAACCATCCAGTCTCCTTTGAATACATATACAATTACAAGAGGTTCTCTTTAAGGTCAGAAATACTCAGCACTCTGAATAATTTGAAGGTACAAGTAAAAAAAAAAGCAACAGTGTTTGAAGTTAATTACTAAAACAATGATTTCTTAGACACCATTTTAAACAATACTAGGTGTAATATACATTTTAAAGGTGCTTAAATGGAGTCACTGGGAATAGACCGAGGTTCATACATGTACCTAAACACTTTGAATTGATGATAATTATACACGCTAATTCAAATTAAGTCACGTGCCATCGTTTACTCCTTTTTTTCTTCGAAAAAAAATCATATGTTTGAATAACTAAATATTAATGAAGTTTATAATCTTCATGGACACAAAACAAGAACTTAAAAAATAACGCATTCAACCTTCTTGTATATGTCTCAAATATCTTTCTCAGAATAATTGCAAGGGCGTGATAAGTCTCTTTGTATGTCAAAAGAGACAAATTGAAATAATTTATTTTGAAGCCTCATTTTCAAATTTAAAACGCGTTTAATTTTTATATCGATTTCAAATCATTTTTACATACCAATTCATGATAAATTTTTTTATATTTTGATAAATATAATTAGGTTTAATATATGTATTAATTTATATGTGTTTTAAGTACTTGAAAAACCATTTGATAAATCAACAAACATTATTAAACATCATCAACCCTTTTTTACAGAAACTATTTTTGAGTGTGTTTTAGAATTTAATAAGAAGGGAATAAATGATTGTATAAAAACTAATGATTTTCAAACAAAACAAAAAAGAAAGAAATTTTAAAAAAAGGGGAAAAGGGAAAGTTTATAAAAATACAAATCATTTTCTAAGGTTGTGTTGGATTACGTTAATTGTTTTTTATGTAATGAAACAATGATTATGATAATTAACCTAAATTGCTTGTAATTAACATCTCCCCCACTTTTAACTGTATTCAAACGCATCATGCAATAATACAGTCACATATCAATCAAATATAGAAGACCGGGTGGTTATTTTACGATCTCCGAAGTTTCAGCTTGCACCATCTGGCAAAGTGACTAGAATCATTGGAAAAGAAAACAAACAACTGTTCACCAAGTCGTTTTCGTGCACGTTTAACAACTTTGTCGGGCTCATACACATCATATTTAGGCGGAGCATAGTCAAGTTTAAGACTCTGTCCGTTAAATGGAATTTCTTTCATTTCTTCTTTAATTGTTCGATGAGAGAAAGGTCCACAGAAAGCGTAGTGTGCAATGGAACAAACAACTGAATTTTTATTTGTGTTGCTTACCTCAAGAACGACGGCGTCATGCCATAAATTCCAATATGAATACCGGATGATGTCTCCTTTTTGAACATCTCTTTCTGATACTATCGGTTTGACACCGACGCCAAGAAGCTTTTTATTCATTTCATAACAATCGTCGCAAATAATACCATTTTCAAACTCTTTTTTATTTCTTTCTAGTTCATCACTGACTCCGACAAATCCACTGCTCCAAAATAGCTTCCACGTTAGTCTAAACTTAGACACCTGCACGCTGAAATTTTGTCCGGTGACGCAGTATGTAGCAAAATGCTCACAATTGTTATAAAACAAGTCATATTTATATTTTTTACTGTCTTCTTTTCTATTGTAAAAGCCGGTGGCACGTCGAACGGTTTCCTCTTTTGAATACCGGTGTCTGTACACGACTACACAAATCTTTTCCCCGTCGAAGTCAAACTTCTTAAAAGAACATTTAATTTCTGCTTTGCCTCCGAAAAATTTTGACACCCCTAAAACAGCTCCAGAAATAGTGTTGGTTGCTTCTATTATCTCGAACGTTTCGTCATCGTTTAATTTCGAAATTATTATCCCATGATGGTCGTATACGGCCCCACTGAAAACCACGTGGTCACCGGCCTCTACATCGTGGCATGAAAAAACTGGAATAGCTTTGACACATTCGATGCATCGAACTTGATGTTTTTCGGGATCTTTTTTCTCGGAATCGCAATGCCTTTCTGGATCTTTATCATTAGGTTCAGGTTCTTCCGTCAGTGGCTGTTGATCAACAAAAGATATGCTTGATGGAACACTAAGCGACCTTGTTATAGATCTATGTGATGGTGGTCTTTGCAGAAATTTGGGATCGAGTGAACTGCTTCTGTTTAATGCCGGCTGCTGATCTTCCTTTCAAGTAAAAAAAAACTCAAAACATTGTTTGCATTTGCAGTAAAAAGATATTAACAATGTGAGAATTAAAATATATATGCTATAAAATTTAACGCTTTTTGGGATGTTAAAAACCAGATCCAAAATTTGTCAGTAAATGATCTGTATAAATGATAATACCTTGTAGCAAATGCGACAGATTCATATTTATAGTTATATATTTAATACTTATGTTATTCAGTGAAAGGATAAATGAATATTTTCTGATGAACATTACAAAATATTCACGTTTGTTGGGATTTGTGCAGGGAAAAAGATAGAAACTGCAAGGAGAAGGATGCATGACAGCATGTTTGTTTACAAAATAATTTTTTTTATGACGTTGACTTTATTTGTTCTTAATTTTTCTTACGAATGTATAAATTTTATCAATATCAATCAACATATGATCCACCATTTTTACACCTGATCAGAGAATAATTAGAAATGGAGCATGAGAACGTCAATATTAACCCTTTTGCCGGTCTCTTCACTCAAATAAAGTACCCTAAATCTCCTTCATTTACTAGTACTTTCTTTCCATTGTCTCCAATAGCTTTCTTCTTACATTCCGACCACGCTTACGCGTCGACACATTATTTACATGCTAAAAAACTCCGAAAATTTAATTTGATACTCACTTCGATACTTTTAAGTGCGTTTGAAATATATGGTATGATAAGCAATTCATAACTTAAAGCTGACATGAACTCATAAGAGCGTTTGGTCGCCATATTAGTTTTGATCGCTCCTCTACTGCCACTGGGATATACTTAGTATATACCGGTCGGAAAGTTACGGTCAGTTGCTTTCCGATCGAGGCATTCAGGTTACAAGGACTTCTAAATGCATGAACTGCATATTGTAGTAAAATCTTTGTAGTAAAGAATAAAGGAAACAGCAATCAATAAAATACAAAATATATTTATTCTTTGAACGAATTTCCAAGGTATCCGTACTGTTTTGCACAAATAGTGCTGCCTTACTTTACATGCACATCGAACACGTGTGTCGTTCATACAGAGTGCATAACGTCTGCATCTTTTTGAAAACCCCGGCGGCACTAACATCCAAGACAGTAGAATGATAGTAAATCCAAGAACGTAACAACTTAACATCGTTTCCATCGGTTTCTACAAAAAAAAATCCATGCGATCATTGACAATGCTCGATCTGCCAGTGTCTGATTGCGCATGTGCAATGTTATAACATACACTGGAAAACGGTCTACAATTATCGAGGATTTTTGAAGTATCTGTGTCTGGATTTCAGTTTGTCTTGTTTCGACGTTCATTGGATATTCCTTGCCAGTGCAGTGGTTGTAATATTATTTTTGTTCAAAACGCGTTTCTACACGTCTTTTCGTCCAAGGTAACGTGTTCGGGTGAATGAAATACCTGAATCCGGTGAAGCATGAATAGTGTTTTCGGCCTTATATAGGGGGTGGTGTAGCGATGAGCAGAACAATAGAAATCGACAACTAATATGGCGGTAGTCGGAGAAAAAGGGAAATAATGCGTATTTATGAATTCATGTCAGCTTACCCCCTATATAGGGCCGTTAGCATTATCCATGCTTCACCGCATTCTGATATTTTATAATCCAAACACGTTATATTGGAAGGACAGAATTTTAGGAACGCGTTTTTAAAAAATATGAACCAATGCACTGGTTAGGAATATCCGATAGAAGACGAAACAAAACAGACTGAAATCCAGACACACATATCAAAAAAGTTCTTGATCATTGTAGAATGTTTCCTTGTGTCGCACTGTTATATCATCACACATGCGCAAACCACACGCTGTAGTAGACCATGCAGTGACAGCAAAAACTTCAATTAGTTTTTTTTAGAAACTGATAAAAACGAAAACATGTTGTTACTTCCTTTGATTTCATTGTTAATTAACTATACTGGATGTAGTGCAGCCGTGGTCTACACTATGATGTAGATGTTATTCACGCTGTATGAAAGAGTATTTTTTTCTCTCTGTTTATAGCATTTTTTCACTTAAAAAAACATGTTCTAAAATTTAAACCATAATTTGTGTGACATAAAACCAATTTTTAACAATGCACATAAGTGAATGGTGATAAGTTTCGAAAATGTAGTGATTGCATCGGCATACTATTATTAACCATACAGTCTCAATAAGAAGGCCGATGTTTTATAGAACCCTTCAGTCTAGGCATAAACCCTTCAGAAAAAATAGCTTCCAGACGTTTAAAACGTTAAGCCGACAGGATTTGGCTATATAGTAGATCTTGGGACAGACTATAGTAAGTAGATTTTGCGTTTACGTAAGGATGTGAATTTAAATAATTTATCATAATCACAAAGAAAAACACGCAATGTAAGTACTATCGGATCTTAAACCACAAATTGGAATCAATTGAAGAAAACGAAAGATAAATAGAGAGCATTTCGATAGTACACAACTAAAATGATTTTACTTAAAAAGTACTTTACTATTTATTTATGATGGTAAAATACTTGTCAAATCAATTAAATGCTGAATGAAAAAATGACAATAACAATGTGTCAACTATCTCAAAAATCCATAAAACGAAATGCAAATTCAAAGCAAGGCAACATGGACCTCTTAAAAGATAGAGGTAGGATCAGGTGCCTAGGAGGAGTGAGCATCCTCTTCTGACCGATCACAACCGCCGTGTGCTCTTTGTCGTAATCGGAAAAAAACGGGAAAGTCCGTAGACAATTAGGTGATTAATTATTGTCTAACAATTAGTATGAATAACGTCAGTCAGCATGCAACCCAGTGAAAGATTGTATTTGCTGACAAGGTCGTTGTATCGACCATAGAACCTACGAAATGATGACTTCAAACGAGACTCTTGATAGTCCTGTTTTAATTGTTTGTCGGTAACTTGCCTCACCTTAGAAACTGTACATACGAAGAGCATGCCCTTGAAGATCTTAACATTGACCTATTTGTGTAACCCAGATAAGTAGTTTACACAATGAATTAAAATGATTAAGCATGTAATATCTAATTGATCCTCCTTAGAACAATTTGAATGCATTTTTATAGATGATTTTGCTTGTTTGGTTTAACCATTTTACTTTCACTTTTAATCAACAATGTTTAATCACGATAAAATGGTAAAAACATCTTTTTTAACTCGTCTTTTATTAACTCAGACGATGGTTGCATTCGATTTCTGTTTTATAATACTAGAATGGCAATACACACACACACACACACACACACACTCTCTCTCTCTCTCTCTCTCTCTCTCTCTCTCTCTCTCTCTATAGTGTAAAATGTGACGTGTATACAAGTCCATAAATTTGGAGAGTTACATGTATAAATAATCTAACAGGAAATTCACTGACTGAAACATTGGTAACAATTTTAGTAGCAAAACATGATTAAGTAAAAAAATAGTAGTCATCTCACCATGTTATTTTCATCTACATAGCCCTCAAAATAGATGTTCAATCTTTGTATCCTTGGAATATTTTATAACGTAATATCCGCCAAAGACAGGTTTTTCCTGCCCATTGCAACTTAGCTTGGCATTTTATCAATTATATGGAAAGCCATGTGCGTTGTACAGAATACTTGTAAAGTGTTATCAATTTAAATCATATGTTCTTTATTATGAGGTTTGGGGGTCAAAAATACATGCATTGTATTAAAACAAAATCCCGATCAACTGATCTTCAGGTAGGAGAAAGATGAGCCCCTATTCTAAGTCAGAAGAAATACGTTGAATATTTCAAAGCTGTGTTTTGAATATTTAAAAAGTGTTTGATTACTATTTGCATTTAAATCATCCTTACAAATCAATTCAGAGGAAAATGGTGTATCTTAATATACTTGATAATGTCAATTTATACATGTTTCAATTGCTTCTTGGAAACATCTGAATATTTTTTAAAAACCAACGAACATTATGGAATTATATTGAGCATTTAAAAAAAAAACAAATGTTGTTTAAAGTAGAAAAATTGTTTCGGAAAGAATTAAACAAATATTGCATGAAAATTCAAAGTAACCAAAAAGGAAACATTTTCACGAAAGGAGAATTAGAAAAGTTTACAAAATAAAAGTAAATCCTTTTCTGCAGTTGTATTGGACCACATTAACTGTTTTGCTAAATAAAAATATATATTAAAAAAATAAGAATAATTTTTCCAAAAAAAAAATTCAAACAAAGAGTAATTCCCATTGATTACTCACAACAGCTCCCTCATTTCTTATTGAATACAAAAACATAATTAAATAATGCAGTCATTTTTCAATGAATTACATTAGACCTGATGACAATTTTTACGATCTCCGAAGTTTCAGCTTGCACCATTTAGCAAAGTGACTGGAATCATTGGAAAAAAAACCCACAAACAACTGTTCCCCAAGTCTCTTTCGTGCCCGCCTAACAACTTCCTCGGGTTCATACACATCATATTAAGGCGGAACATAGTCAAGTTTGAAACACTGCCCGTTCTGTTGAATTTCTTTTCTCTCCTATAAGATTGTTCGATAAGAAAATATTCCACAAAAAGCGTAGTGTGCAATGGAACAAAGAACTGCTTTTTTTATTTCTTCTGCTCACATCAAGAACAACGGTGTCATGCCATAAATTCCAACACGAGTACCGGATGATGTCTCCTTTCTGAACATCTCCTTCTGGTACTATCGGTTTAACACTAACGCCAAGGAGATTTTTATTTATTTCATAACAATTGTTGCAAATTGTCATTTCTGAACTCTCTTATATTTCTTTCTAGTTCATCGCCGACTTCGACAAATCCACTGCTCCAAAAAAGCTTCCACGTTAGTCTAAACTTAGACACCTGCACGCTGAAATTTTGCCCAATGACGCAGTATGTAGCAAAATGCTCACAGTTGTTATCAAACAAGTCATATTTATAATTAAGGAAGTAATTTTTAAATTGCTCGCTTATTCAATGATTTCTGGCCGAAGATGACCTATGTTTATATTGTGAGTTTGAATCCAAAGGAAATATCTATTTGTTTATTCTTATTTATTTATTCTTAAATGCCCAATATACACTCAACAAAGAGATATTTTTATGCAGCAATTTAATGACATTGGTTTACTTTTTTATATTATATCTATTTTTAATGGCATTTTAGATTTATATACAACCTGCTTTGTAGTTACCAAACTACAATTAAGCATTTGAAGGGTTTTTGTATTATTCATTAAATATGATATAAATTTAAACTATTATTATTATTAATAACTATTACATATTGTTATACTTTCATGTTAAATACTGAAATCTGATTGGTTAAGACGCAGTTAATAATATTTACTATTACCCTCAGCGTTAGCAACGCACTTGGCAACGGGTAACATTAAAAAATATTACATGCGCGAAAATTATGCGCGTACGGTTCGCTGTAGAATTCACGTTATTCCTATATAAAAGCAGTAAAGTTTTCTTAAAAATTTTAAAAAAGACATTCAGTATAACAAAATAAATAGTGCCTCTTTGGGAGGATAACAGTTGAAATTGACACCCCTCGAAAACCATTGTCAACCTCCGCTTCGCGTCGGTTGACAATGGTTTTCTCGGGGTGTCAATTTCAACTGTTACCCTCCCAAACAGGCACTATTTATATAGTGTTAAATATTTGTAAATGTATGCATAAAAAATACCTTGTAATAACAATTGATATAAATACATTGTCGGTATGGTAAACCTATAAGATAACACCATTTATTTTTCCCTTGTCTTTTACACACAAATACTACTTTGTAAACTAACAATACTATATCTTATGTTTATTATTCAGATAGATAGATAGTGTATTATTGATATCGGCCGGTTAGCTCAGTCGGTTAGAGCGTCGTGCTAATAACGCGAATGTCGTGGGTTCGACCCCCACACTGGCCAGTAATTTTTTTACGGACCCATTTTTTGAAAGCCAGTGGATCTCTATAAAACTATGTTAAGGTAGAATAACACATCATCACAAAATGGCTGACCGCTGATCGAAACGACATTTCGTTTTATTAAAAGGATTTAATGGACTGAAACATTTAACTTATTCCATAGCCGAGTGGATAAAGTGTCGGACTTGTGATCCGTATATTCCGAGTTCGAATTTAGCAGGGGCTTTTGTTGTTACTTACTGAAATAATTGTTTTAGATATTAATTTTTTATCCCCAAACTGCAAATTTTTCGCTTATTTGACATTTGTACAGTTTATTTATCCTTATATCTTTCATAATCAAAAAATTTCCTGTCAATTTAAGGGACTTTTTCCAGGTGTGTTATTTCACCTTAAAAGAAGATGTTCGTAAAATTGTACATAACATGTATCACTTCTACATAATATTGTGAAATGCACATCATAATAAGAAAGCTAACTCTAAGTGTAATTTTCAGAGTGATTTTTTTTAGAAGTATTCAACATTGATAGTGTGTTAGTTTAACTTATTAAAGAATACTTTCAAAAGAGAATTATCAGTGTATAGAAAGATAGAAAAATATTGCACCTTAAGGCTTATTGTACACAGATACGGATAGTTTTTCATTAAATTTGACTCATATGCGGAAAAAAATCTTAAATTGGTTTCATTGAGATTTAAACTCGCGGATCGCTGGATTCAAAGTCAAGAATGCTGACCATAACATCATGGAACTTCATTCCGACATAACTTGGTATCAAACAGTTTGTTGTCTATCGCTTGTGGGTCCGTGTACACATCTTCATCATAAATTGTGTTATACTAGTATCTAATCGGTGATGAATAGATGTACTTGACTATTTATTTATGATGATAAAATACTTGTCAAATCAACCTAGCGTAATTATTACTAGTATTAGAAGATTTTAGTAACATTGGCGTAGCTGTGTTACCCAAAACAAGTAGCTTGCATAATGAATTAAAATGGTTAAGCATGAAATATCTATTTGATCCTCCCTAGAACAATTGAGATGCATTTATATAGATGATTTTTGCTTGTTTGGTTTAGGCATTCTACTTTCCTTTTTAATGAAATATTTAATCACTTTAAAATGGTGAAAAACCTCTTTTTTAAAACTCGTCTTTTTTACTCAGACGATGGTTGCTTTCGGTTCATTATTTATAATACTAGAATGGCAATACATACTACATGTACATATATGTATAGTGTAAGATGTGACGTGTATACCAGTCCATGAATTTGAAGAGTTATTAATAATCAAACAGAAAATGCACAGATTGAAACAGTGATAACAACAATCAGTTTAGTAGCAAAATATATGATTAAGTCGCAAAAAAGTGTTTTCTCACCATGTTATTTTCATCTTCATTCAAAAAAGATGTTTAAGCTTTGCATCCTTGGACTATTTTTATAATGTTATATCCGCCAAAGACATAGATTTTTAAAAATCCTTCTACGAAAAATAATAGTAAATCAATCTATTGGCGTTTTCTTAATTATATCGAAAGTCATATGCGTTGAACACAAATGCTTTTAAAGTGCTATTAATTTGACTTACATGTATATGTACTTTATTATGAGGTTTGGAAGTCAAAATTACAGATATCTTGATCTACTTTTCTACATGTAGGAGAAGGACGAGCCTGCATTTTAAGGTTAAAAAAAAAGAGATATGTTGAAACTTTTTGAAGCTAATTTTGGAATATTTATACAGTTTGTGATTATTATTTGCATTTAAATCATTCTTACAAATCAAGTCAAATGTATCTTAATATACATGTACTTGATAATGTCATATGTAACAACTTATACATATCTTAATTGCTTCTTGGAAACAACTGGATAACTTTTTAAAAATCAACAAACGTTAAAGAATTATTTCGAGCATTTTTATAAACACAACGTTTTTTAAAACTAGAAGAAAATGTTTTGAAATGAATCAAACAAATGTTTAAATGAAAACTCAAGTTATCCAAAAAGAAAACATCTTCATGAAAGGAAAATCTAAAAATTTTACAAAATAAATCCTACTCTGAAGTTGTATTGGACCACCTTAATTGTTTTGTTGTATAAAAATATTATGTAATACAATAAGAATAATTTTTAAAAATTCTAACAAAGAGTAATTCAAATTAGTTGCTTTGAACAGCTCTCTCATTTTTCATTAAGATCAAAGGCATCATGAAATAATACAAACATTTTTCAATGAATGACATTAGACCGGATGGCAATTTTACGATCTCCGGAGTTTCAGCTTGCACCATCTGGCAAAGTGACTGGAATCATTGGAAAAGAAAACAAACAACTGTTCCCCAAGTCTCTTTCGTGCCCGCCTAACAACTTCCTCGGGTTCATACACATCATATTGAGGCAGATCATAGTCAAGTTTGGAACACTGTCCGTTCAGTTGAATTTCTTTTCTCTCCTCTATGATTGTTCGATGAGAAAATATTCCACAAAAGGCGTAGTGTGCAATGGAACAAACAACTGCCTTTTTGGTTTTCTTGCTTACCTCAAGAACAACGGCGTCATGCCATAAATTCCAATACGAGTACCGGATGATGTCTCCTTTCTGAACATCTCCTTCTGATACTATCGGTTTAACACCGACGCCAAGAAGCTTTTTATTCATTTCATAACAGTCTTTGCAAATTATGTCATTTTCATACTCTTTTTCATTTCTTTTCAATTCATCGCTTATTCCGACAAATCCACTGCTCCAAAAAAGTGTCCACGTTAATCTAAACTTGGACACCTGCACGCTGACATTTTGTCCAGTGACGCAGTATGTAGCAAAATGCTCACAGTTGTTATCAAACAAGTCATATTTATAATTTCCACTTTCTTCTTTGTTATTGTAAAAGCCAGTGGCACGTCGAACGGTTTCCTTTTTTGAAAAACGGTGTCTGTACACGACTACGCAAATCTTTTCTCCTTCGAAATCAAATTTTTTAAAGGAACTTTTGATTTCTGCTTTGCCTCCGAAAAACTTTGACACCCCCAATACAGCTCCAGAAATAGTGTTAGTTGCTTCTATTATCTCGAACGTTACTCCATCGTCTAATTTCGAAATGATTATCCCATGATGGTCGTAAACGGCTCCACTGAAAACCACGTGGTCACCGGCTTCTATGTCATTACACGAGAAAACTGGAATAGCTTTTACACATTCGATGCATTGAACTTGACATTTTTCCGGAGTTTGTTGTTCAGGTTCGCAGATATTTTCTGTGTCTGTATCAAATGACTCGGGTTCTTCTATCAGTGGCTCCGTCGATGCGATTGTTATAGATCTATGTGATGGTGGTCTTTGCAGAAACTTGGGATCAAGTAAGGTGCTTGTGGTTAATTTCTGGTGCCGATTTTCCTTTAAAGTAAAAAAGAAATGTCAAAATTGTTACAGCATTTCAATTTGCTTTGTTCGCCCGTGAATTTATTGTGTGCTTTACACGCGTTTATGAAAAAACAATGATTAAAGTTTTGTCGCGTCACCACTCACTGAAGGTAAACGTATTTATCGAGCTTCCTATTGACTTTACGTCCATTGATTTCCTTACAATTAAGCATGTAATGCTTTAATGTTCTCCTCATTTTTATATCTTTTAAGAAAAAAAGTGACTGTATCTTTACACATTTGCTTAAGATATTAGTATATACATCAACATTTGTACAAGTTTTAAGCTGTTTAGTTTATTAAATAGTTTATTTCACTACTTAAGTCTTTTATTCAGAACGTGCACTTTTATCTTAAATTAAAATAGCATTCAATTAGTAGAAAAGCTACTCTTCACAAAAACATAGACAACTTTGTTTTGAAACACATAGAATAGGATTCTCTTTTGAGAAGTAGACAGGCATAGCCTACATCCACTTCTCTTCGCAAGCCCTCATATTTTGATTCTGGAAAACGTGTAAATGTCGGAACCAAAGACGGTTTACACTTCGACTCATGTTTTGACTCCAGTTTCCCTGAGTTTTAGTAACAGACCTACTATTTTTACATTTTAAACATTATTGCATCCATATATCACAAAAAAATCAACACAAACCCGCTGTCAAATCATTTTCGCAACTTCTACATCCCGGGTTTAAATTTTGTGTATCACACTGTTTATCTAGGTCAGCGCAGATTAAATGTTTATGTTTCGGATAAACTTGGAAACCTATTTAAGACAATAATATCGAAAACGTAACTGAATCAACTTAATCTTACAACATACAAACAAATACTGAGTCAAATAATTACAAAGTGGTATTTCTTCCCTTTTTAACCATCTTTTATGGTGACAAACTTTGTTCTACATCTATTTTTAACAATAAAACGAACATTGATTAATAAAGCATACAAGAACGATTAAAATAAAGAGTTTTCATTGTTTTATGTGACAATGTAACTTATTCTATCGTATGCATTTTGTTAACTTGTCTTAAATTGTAAAACCGTTCTATATAGCTCTGTAAATTTTAAGAAAAATACCTTTAATCTAAAGTCTATAATCGGATCACTATTTTCCGTTTTTTCCGACTCTAAAATTTCTACTTTTTAAAACACCTATAGCGAGTGATCTCATAATTTAAACCCGGAATGTAAAGGTTGAGAAAATGATTTGAAAGCGGGTAAGTGGTGATTTGTTTGTGATATATGGATGCATTTATGTTTAAAATGTAGAAATACTAGGCCTGTTACGAAAATTCAGTGAAACTCGAGTCGAAACATGGGTCGAAGTGTAAACCGTCTTTGGTTCCGACATTTACACGTTTTCCAGAATCGAAATATGAGGGCTTGCGAAGAGAAGTGGATGTAGGCTATGCCTGTCCACTTCTCAAAAGAGAATAATAGAATAGATGCATCCGATCTCCGAATACTAATAATATATCACTTTTTCTTAACATTGTTTAGTATTGTGAAACTCAATGAATAATTCATCGGTGTAAAATTTTATTTGATTGAAAAAAAGCATACCGATGCCGTCGATTTCGGATACTGTATATTGCAACATGCATGAACACACTTTGGTTGGATCATACAGCTACACTGGACCAGCACACATACAATAGTAGGGAAGTGAAATGTGTGACTCCAGTAAAATAAAAAGTCTAGTAAACTATTTCCTTGTCGGTTACAAATATATGACGATCTTCTCTCTTATTTTTTTTTTATTGCAGGCAAGTCTGCTTGCCTCATTTTTACGTATTGATACTTGCAACAGCAGATGTGTTTAATTTGATTTTGCATTCTTTTTCATTTATCGGTCTTGACAAAGTTTATTCTGATGCGCAGAGGTGAATATATGTTCTGATGACTCAACTGACAGTTTGAATGAAAACAAACATGCACATCAGCTGGATAAATTGTTGAAAAGCTTACTGAGTGATACATCGGTCTGATTTAAGTCACCCCCCCCCCCCTTTCCTCTTAAACTCGTCAAGAGAAGGATTGCCGATGCGTGTATCAGAACTAAATATGGTGAGTCATAAGCTCCTGTGATTACTTGATTTTGATATCCACTGTCGTACGGCTATAAAATAAATACTTCCGATGTTTTCACTTGCATTCAGTAGAACTTGGACATATTCTTTTCAATTCCTTATTCTTTCAAAACCAGACGCATGGTATATGAGGTACATATTACAATTATTTAGAAATAATAGAATCATTCATTATTACGAGTGTAGGATAGTGAAATTCCACCGAGGGGACAAGATTCACGGTCTAGGACGAGGCTTTGCCGAGTCCTAGACCGTGAATCTTGGCCCAGAGGTGGAATTTCACTATCCCACACGAGTATATAATGATTGATTATTTTTCTCGCCTTAATATATAATGATTGATTATTTTTCTCACCTTAAAAAATGATGTTTGACAACTATCTGTTATGACTTTCAAAAGATTATTTTCGGTTTATCCCTCCGCGTGCTTCAAATAGTGCAAGTCAAAATGAGAGCAAACGACAGTTTTTAAATTAAATATATGATAAATTGTAATTAATTAAGCAACACAATTACTTAATGAATAATCTCAATGCACCATTTTGCATTTCCCTACAGCAGACAACGTTTGTTTACGTTTTAAAACGGCGTAGTGATACACAGTGCAAGACAGAAAAATCTCACACCAGGCAAAACTGATCTCACGCCGGTGATAATGCGTGAATAAGGTATCATTCTGTGAGTATTATGAATTGAAAAATTTGTTTGCCCGAAGGGTTTTTTGATAGATTTTACCATGCTCTGGCCTAAATTATTTAGTGCAGTGTATTGTTTTCATGCTTTGGTGATTTTCATATCAGAAACATAAATATGTGTTTGAATTATTTATCCGAAGAATGAAATGTAAACCTAAGTTTATAGATTTTCAGAAATCAAACTCTACTTGAGGGATAAGGGGACATGATATAATAAAGTATTTAAACTTAATAACACGCTATCATTTTAATCAAAGATTATGTCTCAGGTTCAAAAGGCACCATTTTTCGTTCATTATCGCAATACCAATTTCTTATACATGTACTTAAAATAATCCATTAAACTAAAAATCTTATTTCTAAAAATAAGCTGAAGCTATTTATTTTTCCTCTTTCGCCCACATAAACATTGGAAAGTAAAACGGGAATTATTAATTCATTCCAGATTTCTTTTCTTTCAATTTTCGTTCACAAAGATTATGAAATATTGAAAAATTGTCGTTTATAAAATTATTCGCAAGTTTTATAAACCTTTACGCGTGCGTAGACATGTTTCTGATTATAAAAAGATATGTTTTTATCCAGTCTACTCTAACATGTAAAAGTGCTAAATATTAAAGATAATTTGAGACAGCCATTTTCATCTCAATTCGATGCATACTTTCACTTTCAAACCGTAAAAACACAAGTTTTAGCACAGGGCTCCCGAGTGCACTTCATTCTTTTTTTTATTTCAAGGTCAATATACTTATGATATCAAATGAAGATGAATAAAATTGAATTAGATGAATATCTTACACGGTTTTAATAAAACTTACCATGTTAATTATTGTCATCTCCATTGCTCATTGTTTCAGCATAGAGTTTACTGACCAAGCAGTCACTTCCCTCTCGACTTTATTTATGTTTTGTTTACACCATTACGTACTTCCATGCATATATGTAGCTCATTACTTTTCGCTAAATTGTCGGAAAACCCCGAGTAGTTGCTATATAAACAAATGCTGGAGTTAGTAAAGAAGTGTAGGGCAACTATACCAAAAAAACATTATGAAATACTTCAAAAAGTACACATATTAACAAAACCTTTTATTTATTCGATAAGTATCTTATATATTGTGAACTTCGTTGTGAACCCTTACAATTTCGAAAAATAGACGACATAAATTTATTCTATTTTGAAAGCAAAAGTTTAGCTCCAAAGTACATGTTAGAATTAGTTCAACCACATCTTCCAATAAAGCATGCACATGATTTTAGGTCTAAAGAAATTTTTACTGTCTGGCAATTTTGTTAGATTGCTTCACATTCCAATAGTTTTATTCCGTCTACAATACAGTTCTGGAAAAATCTTAGATATTCCCCAATTAGATATATTATATTTATTCATTTTAAAGTCAGAACTTAAAAAATGATATTACCAACGTTAACAAACTCTTCAAATTTGGAAATAAGAAAAAAAAAATTGGGGGGGGGGGGGGTCATGTCAACTATGGAAAAGGAAGTAAATTGGTCGCTTATTGAATGATTTCGGACCGAAGATGGCCTATGGTTTTATTGTGGGTTTGAATCCAAAGGAAATATCTATTTCTTTTTTTCTTAAATGTCTGACCTTTGATGTACTTTTTTTATATTACATGTACATCTATTATTAATGGCAGTTTAAATTTATATACAACCTTCATTTGTAGTTATCAAACTACAATTGAGCTTTTGAGGGGGTTTTTTTGTATTATTCATTTAAAATGATATGAATTTGAACTCTTTTTTATGATTATACGATGCACATTGTGTACTTATTTATGAAAAAAATAATTTTACTTATTTTATTTTCAAAGTAGCTTGATTGTAAAAAATAAACAAATTGATGAAACTCAAAGTCTCAAAGGAGACGATTTGGCCGTTTTTTATTCCCTCGCGCAACTGGTTGCGAAGGGGATATAGCATCGCTGCTGTGTGTGTATGCATGTATGGGTGGATGCATTGATGGATGGATGGATGCATTGATGGATGCATGTAGGACTATGTATGTATATATGTTTGATGTCCATTTCAGCCTTGTGAGCAAAATTTAAACAAAACCCTCGCATGACTGTATGTTTATCAAACCTCGTACACTTCATAAGTATGGTTAAAGGACTTCATTTTCAAGGAATTCTGTTAAATATTTATTAAAATATCGTCAAAATTTTAATAAGATATAATTTTTTATATTGGACTTGACATATTGACATTTCCGGTTCGTAAAAGTAAACATTTCCAATCAACAACTTGAAATTTTGTTGGATTAAGGCTTTGTAAAGGTAAGAAACAAACGTTTTGAAGAATTGGGGAGTTGAAAGGATGTCCAACGTGAAAAATTGATGCGAGCAGGAGATTAAGTTCATCCCAATTTAATCAAAACAAGCAGCCGCTTGAGACAAATTCGGGCTTTATTTCTCCAATTACTAAGAAAATAACAGGTTTTATAATTCAGAAGAGACCTTGATGAAGTGGTGAATATCGTAAACATTATTAACCGGGAATTCATTTCATTAAAATCGCTGTAGATACGTTACTTTATTTTAAAAAATGGGGTGGAAATTACGAATTGTATAAACTCGAATTTTCCTGTAGAGCAGACTGTAATTTGCTAGATATTTGGCTACGTTTCATATTCGATATGAAACATAAATTTGCCTACACTAATTGTCTGAATGCGAAATGTATGTCACTGAGCACACAAAAAATAAAACCATGTTACTAAAGTTTAAAACAGTTGTGATGTGTTTTCGCTAGAAATGGGAAGAATTGTACAATCACGTAAATGTACCCCCCACCCATTATGTTAATATAAGGGTAATTATACAACGAATTTAAATATAACGTTGTAAACGAACACTATTGAAATATTATGTACAAGACATTGGCGGATCCAGAGGGGGGGGGGGGGGGTCCGGGGGGTCATACCCCCCCCCCCCCCTCTCTTTCTCTGGGGCAAATGAATTTTTTTAAAGTTTTAATGCCTTTTTAAAGGCAATGTTTCCCATTTATAATATAATTACTGTAATTATCTCAAATAAATGCTTTTAAAATTGCTTATTTAAAGACTTTCGTACAACATGCCGTAATTTTGTTCTTATATGGAAAAAACCCTATCGATTTTTTAATGAAATAAAGTACTACCCTTCAGCATCCGGTATTTACTACACTGAGAAAACATGTGGAAAATCGTAATAACATCTTCGATGTATTTTCTACTTTATTTCTTTAAAAAAAATCGATTATAGTTCATACACTTTGAACTGACAAGCCATCGAGTAGAACGATATTCACGTACAAGTGCACGCATTCGTTTTACTTTTAAAAGCAGCTTTCAAATGTATTGTTTAGTTAATTAACTTAAGTAATTATAATAGATAAATTTTATTTCGTTTCATACGAAAAATACAATGAAAAATACAAAGAAAATAACATGACCCGCTTATGTGGGTTATGCTATTTTTTTCTGGAATGCTAGCTACCTTCCTACCCACATGAAACACAAAAAACCCTCTTTTTTTGTTTTGTTTCCAAGAATCGGAAATTCTGTTTCAAAAATACCGTGTAAAGGGTTTATATCTAAACCAATATGAAAATGCACAACTTTTCAAAACTTTCCTAAATTTATACGATCGCATCTGTACTAGTACCGGATGATGTAGCGCTCCCATTACAGAGGTCACATCAAGTTCCTTGGGACAACAATTGCGTGTACCATTGTATTTCACATGTACCATCTATAATATAGCAGATAAATTATCCACATTCTTTTGTTATATCCTCTATTATTTAGACCTTTATTTAATTAAGAAGGCAGTCGACAGAAATCAAAATCAATAAATAGTTCAGAATTTAAACATCAAAGACAACAAAATTACCAAAAAAATCCATTGTTATAATAGCTTGTCATAATTGGTCTGAATTATTTTTTGTTTCTTAGTGTTTCTTTTCTATTCAGCATAGACGCGTGTTCTCTTGCGGGACTTGGGGTTTTTTTAAGGTTAGAAATTATGCAAATCTTCCTTACCAAAACAGCAAAACGTTCAATAATGCAGTGCACTCTGATGTTGAAATAGATATAAAATACATAGTGACGAGATAAATGTTTATTAAATTTACGCACGGAAAACGTTCAAAAAGTCGATCCTTGTTAATTGGCAATTAATGAAGTTTGCACGTATTGGTTTTCATCAATTGGACCCCCCCCCCTCTTTCCAAATTGCTGGATCCGCCTCTGCAAGACATGCTGAAAAATATTACTGGGTGATGAAATGAATAGCTTACAATTTTAATAAGTATATTGCCCGTTAGCAACGGCCGGTTAGCTCAGTCGGTTAGAGCGTCGTGCTAATAACGCGAATGTCGTGGGTTCGACCCCCACACTGGCCAATTATTTTTTAACCATTATTTGAAAGCCAATACAATATCGATTGTACAAAACCTAAACATTTATGAGTATTTTTCCTGCAACTTGAACCTCAAATTTTGACCCGTATCATCCATTCAGAACTAATACTTGCGTAACTTTTGGATAATATTGTGAAATGTGTCCTAAAATAAGAAAGATAACTCTAATTGAGATTTTTGTAGTGTTTGTAAAAATATTCAACATTAGTGGTGTTTGTTTAATTTGCAAAAAAAAACTTTTAAACAAACGTAATCAGTGTCTAAAAATATTAAAAAATGACTATTTTACACAGATACAGATACATGTAACTTATTTAAAATTAAATTTGAGTCATGTGCAGAAAAATGTAAACTTTCGGATCGCTGGATTTAAAGTCCAGAATGCTGACCATAACATCATGGAACTTCATTCAGACATAACATGATATGAAACAGTTTGTTGTCTATCGTTTGTGGGTCCGTGTACATATCTTTATCATAATTGGTGCCTTCTTATGCTAAGAAGATTTTAGATCAAATAACTTCGATGTCAAGCGGTTTGTTTTTTCTTCTTCAAAGCTTATTGATTTTAAAAGAATTAACTTAAAGATTATATCGGCTTTTCTTTTACCATATACTTACTGATTTTAAAAGAATTTGGAATGTATTGGGGTTTTTTTTTAAATCATAAAGTTAAATTGAAAAGTGATCATAATAAATATAATGTGTTCAAGTTTAAAGGTTTCCGTAGGCAGAATCGTCATTATGACAGCATAACCATTATCGCCCCAACATTAAAAAAGAGAATTATATCAATTTAATTAATACAGAAGAGAAGCACATTTCTACAATTCGTTTCACCTACGAAGCCAAATTAACAGAGTTACGGTTCCGTTTAGTTAAATTTACGTCAACCTGCAATGAATTGAATCCAATAGAACATTTCTTAATAATAATCTTGAATAATCAATGAAGCGCAAAAACCAATATACCGTATCAAAATACATTTAACAGGTGAAAGTATATCTGCTTATGTATTGATCAAAACAGCCAACTACAAAATCTTTAATTTGTTTTTCTTTCAATGCTTGGTTGCAAACGTCCTTCATCGCATTTCGATTTCTTTCATTTCTCCATTTTTTAAATGGATGAACGACTCCCACGACATGGGGTTTTTCGAAACGCAATCCGAGAACAGGCGACCTCAATTTTTGCTGAACTTCAAGATTTCTGGGTGCATGGTCATGGCCGTTTTCAAATGGAATCATTCTCTTTGAGGAGTACTCCGCATTGCAAATTTGTTCTTAAAACAAAAATGAACAGCTTAATTAAAAAAAATCAAATCTTATTACTTAAGGTAGTTTTTATATTTATTTGAAATCATCGTCATCTATCATATATACATATAGCTTTGAAGTCGGAAAACGTGCCAAGCTTTGTAATAAATGGCTAGGTCAAAACAATTTTTGTGATTATTTGGAATTCTTACAAATCATTTTAAAAAATGCTAATAAAATTAGATTTTGCGCTTATGTAAAATACAAAAATATAACAATTAGAACCATTTTAACAAGGCCTTGGACTTTTAGTAGGATGTAACTATCTATTTCTTGCGTCAAAACAAGTTAAAATGACGCTGATTTCAAGCGAAATATACACCTACTGCGTAGCCTTAGCTCAAGGGACAGACAAATCTTGTTGATTTCAAAGAGACATGACTGAGTGGCCTACAATGAAATAGACAGGCGTACGTCACATTGCTGTTTGACACAACTACCCAAAGTCCAAGCTCCTGTTAAAATGGTTCTACCTTATCATTCTATCGAAAAAGAAATGTGCGATATACTAACCAATGACCCATAGTTTTCAGTTTGTATTGTCCACCTGTCGAGCTTGGTTCCGTTCTTCAGGATTTTTCTCTTAACTCTACCCCAAAAGGTGGTTCGTATTTGTCTTCGCTAGCCAATGGTTTCTGATCCGGAGGTTTGTTAGTCTACTTCCAATTTTTTTCTTTGTCCCCGGAGGTTGAAGATTGATACATCGTATATCATAAATGTTTTAATTAATTTTAAGGGATTCTGATTAAAAGAAGGCGGAAGTTACAGTCAAGGACTGTGGAAATATTTCTACGTGCTTAGTACCATGCAAAGACATATACATTTTTAAAAATCGTCAAAAGAAAGACAGCCTTTCGAGCTTATAAAAATTAACAACTTTTCTCATTACCGATCGCAACCTTTGAGTTTAAATCAACTGTAAACAAAAAAATGAAGTGTTTAATTTTCTTCATGTTTTGAATTTGAAAGATTCATAATGGTAAAAGTTTTAATGTAGAAGATCATATATTTATATTTATGAATTATGAATTTAATTTCTGAAAAAAAAAGTATGCGACACGAACGTAGTTTTCTTGAATCGCTATCTATTTTAACTTTGTGCCATTAGGCCCATCAGTATTGCTGTCTTTTTAGATTAAACTTACAAATATGAAAACTGATTGCACGTGTAATTTAAGTCATTTGAATGGACCTGTTCATGCAATAATCTTAAGTTTTATTTCATTTCAACTTTATTTTTCATAATTCAATTGGGAAAATAAGCTGAACAAAAATTTAATTGATATAAACCCATCATTAATTGTAATGATTTCATCTTGAATTGATTTTTCAATTAAGTCCAGTCGTTAAACGATTGGTACACCTATTTGAAGTTTTGTCTGTTTTGGCGTTTCTTTCCAATTGTCTTCGTCTCCCTGGTCTCATTTTAAAATCATTTACAATGTATGTGCAAAAAAATTTTTCGAGCAAGACAAAAGTTTGTCCCGAATAAGTTTCCCCTGGTTGTAAAATCAGAGGCTGTGTTAAACTAATCTTACCCTTTTCGAGAAATGGGCCCATAGGTTGAACAACAACTAGATGTATCCATTTAACCCTGGTGCGATTGTTTCTTTTAAGTATAAATAATGGAATTTATTGCTTCGTCACTGACAGTGGCGTTCAGTTTTAATAAACTATATGCACCCAGGCCATAAATAAAGGATAAGTTTTATCCTTTGCAATGACTATACGGTTCAGGTGAAATCATAGCTAAACAGGGTTTTTTTTATGAAAATCAAATATCAGTATTTGGTTTTAACATATAATACGGTTCAATGTTTCATCTGTGTTTCTTTAAATGCTCAGACCAAATCAATAGATTTAAATTAAGTTCACTGAAATATTATTAAGTACATGTGTATTACTTTGTTGATTTATTTATGAAACCCTCGTACTGTGATTGCATCTAGTTATTCGATTCTTTGTTAAACCAGTGCGCGTCGAAATGCAGTTGAGTTCTGTCCTTCTCTCTTTCGCCAATTTGAAGTTTATCGATTTCTACAGGCATTAAAAATGAAGTCAAAATTATATTTTGTATTTTGTTACATCAAAGTCTCGTTTGAAGTAACAACGAATCTATTTTTCTTTGAATTATTTTTTTTTTATAAAATGAATTCGGTATAAATTGTAGGTGATAGATCGTACCTTGAACAGAGCTAGAACGTTTGCGTTTACAAATCAAGGTAGGCAATGTTAGGGAGTCAATCCTCACCGAACTTTGACACCCCTCTAGGCATGTTGTCATAGCATGTAAAATATCGGCATCTTTATTTCAACCAGTTTTAGCCAAATGCATTTATTAGAAATTTTTTTTAAAAAAAGTCACATTAATTATTGCTATGGCTCTTTACTGGTACATACATGCTTTTGTGTTATTCAGATTTTTAGAACAGAAAACCAAAAGCGCATATAAATGTTAATATTTCTTTGCGGAACTGTCGTGTTGTAAATTTTGAATTGACCGGGTGGCAGTAAATACAAAATTTACAACATGACAACTTTAATGCTAACCGGTAAATTTAAAATTTTCAACATGACAGAACCCTAAACGTTCACCAATAGCTTTTTTAAGCAATGCAAAGGGTTTCAACGTAAAATTCTTACATGGTAAAATCCATATTTAGTTTTCTACTTTCTGATTTACTTCTCAGCTGGTTGTTCGTTTAAGTTTTTAATTTAAATTTAAATTTTTTATGTATTAATTTTTTTGCACTCTTGCTGATTGTTGTATTTTTCACAAGTGCATACATGTGATAACTTGTGTTGAAACTTTTCTTTGCTTTTTTGTTAAATGTTGAAATTTGGGAATCTCATTTTGAAATGGCTGCACATTTTGCCACGTCGGTTGTAGATTTGATATCTATATCTGTTTTTATACAAGTATATGTAATTATAATTCATAGTATTGCCAATTTCAAAATTTTGTAATATTCCTTTATTCTCTTTCGCACTTTTTCCTTTCTGCAATATCTAAAGAACGTGTGCACTTTTCCAATTGCGCTTTTAAAAAATAGTTTTAAAAAGATTTACAGATTCTGAAATGCGCATTTACATGTATCATGATAGACTTTGTACTCAATGAATGTTTGATTTACCGTACAAATATTATGGATGTCGCAAAAATCTGTAGACCGAATATAAATCGATTGCATATTAATTATGATATAAGTTGATTCGAACAGAATAAGCACATGTACCTTTGATGATATAGTGGTTGTTTTGTGTGTGTGTGTGTATGTGTGGTTTTTTTTTTTTTGGGGGGGGGGGGTGGGTTTTTAGAAACACATAATAAGAACACCTACATTTCTGCATATTTACTGATAAATTTAATTGACAAATGGTGTCTTTATTCAATTACCAACCACTTAAATAATTGTGTTTTTGTAATCTAAGAACGATGGGGGGAAAGCTCTTTAAATCCACTCCTTTAATTTCTATAGATGGTCTCTTGCATAGATGTTTAAATCTAAAGTATTTCGTCTAAAGGTTTATATAGTACGGGAAAAAACACACAATGAGATAGCAAATACAAGCAAAAATGTTTTTTTTTCTGTCATTTAGCAACGTCTGTATTGTTTTTACTCTTGAACAGATACAAACAATAGTTGCCATGTCCTTGAAATGTTTTCACATTTTGAAGATAAAGGTATCAGCTTTTTAAAAAAATTAAAATCACTTATCGGTTTCTTAAAGCTAAAACCATAAACAATCCCGTTATCAGCAGATTAAACCTGTACCATTAATTATATAAATAGTGCCTGTTTGGGAGGGTAACTGTTGAAATTGACAGCCCGAGAAAACCATTGTCAACCGACGCGAAGCGGAGGTTGACAATGGCTTTCGAGGGGTGTCAATTTCAATAGTTACCCTCCCAAACAGGCACTATTTATTTTATTATACTGAATGTCTTCTTTTTAGAGAAAATTTTACTGCTTTTATATAGAAATTAAGTGAATTCTACGGCGAACCGTACGCGCATAATTTACGCGCATGTAACAATTCGTTGTGTTACCCGTTGCCAAGTGTGTTGCTAACGCTGAGGGTAATAGAACGGATTACCAACTGCGTCTAAACCAACCAGATTTCAGTATCTAATATGAAATTATAATAATATACTATGACATAAGGTACCAATTTCAGACTTAATTTGTCCTTTGCGGTTGATTCTTCTGCATTGTGTGGGATTTTTGGTGGGTTTTTTTACATATTCATATATACTTAATTACAGTTACATCAAACGCACTACAGATATAGAATATATTAAACTTATATCCCCAGCTTGTAACCAATACATTTGCGTGAATTTCCACATCAAGAGAATTTGAAGACACTTGTTACTACCTTTCTGGATCCGGGATTTGGAGTTAAAGCGGGCGCCATGCAGTTGTATATAGGCAGTAGGTCCATGGCGAATCCATGGTGGGGCCAGGAGGGCGAAGCGTCCAGAAGCCTCTGGATTCTACAGATTTTGTGGGGTAAAAATGAAATCTTCAGAGTCGGACTTTTGTGACTTTTCGTGATTATATCTAAGAAATTACAATTTTTTATAGGTTTGTAGATTTAAGACCAGCAGTAAACCAATCAGAAGGTTCTGCCTCGCAGACGTATGTGGCAATACTCTTTTATCTTTGTCCGAGTAATAACTGTAAATTAATCACTTTTGACAAAAAATTAAGATCAATGGGATAATGTAAATGAAGTTTAAAAAAAACACCTTGTCAGCTTGTAGTATAGTTTGCTAGGAAGACTAGCTATGTAGTACAACCCATTGCTGAACAATGGTTGATCGGTCACATTTGAACCTACGGGGACTTGAATAGAATGGGTTCCTATCCGTTACACCATCGAACCCAAGGTTTTTTTCATACTTTACCATTGAAATCAGTATAATGTAGATAAATAAATTTCCACAAAATCAATAAATACTCACAAGTTATTCATTTTCTTTGCGAAAAGGTCAAAAGGAGTATGATTTTATAACTTTATTTTGACAATTTTAGTACATGCCATAGTATATACAATGAAATACAAGTTCTTGCAAATCAATTATGTCGGCAGTTTTTTGCCAACCAGCATTTAAAACCATTTCATGAAGTGGTGAAATTCTTCTCCATGGGTGCACTTTTTTTTTAAATTTCGTTCTCGCGGTGATTTTAACAAATTGTTAAAATCACAGCGGGAACGAAATTTAAAAAAAAAATGAATGATAAAAGGTGTACGTTTAACTATCCTGCAATCTCGTTATCTTTTGTGATTATCGTTTGCATTAATTACATATTATATATTTTATTACCTCTTGGAGATGAGGTGTACTTGTAATATATCGTTCAACCGTACACGCTCAATAAATTACAACAAAGTTTTGATGGTTTCAAAAGTTTTTATCTTTTGTTCCATCAATAATGCATGTAAGCTCAGTAACCAAAGTGTTGTAGACTAATCGTCATCTGGAAAAACCCGAACCTTGAACGAGATCTGTCGAACTATTGATCAATTTCAACTTCGATGAACATTAAGTGGTGCAGAGACAAATTGTTTAGCCATTCAAATTCAATGTGCCATTATAAAAAAAATAAACAAAATTGAATGCGGCACCCTTTGAATGTTATGTGTCACGATCTACTTAATTCCTAGGTTCGAGATTTTTATGAGTCTTCTCATGTTATTTTATATGTATATATAAAAAATAGGTAACGTTTTTAAAGAGGTAGTCTGATATCAGTTTTCTCGTTTCATTTTATAAAGTATAATTCTTGATTCCCATAAATTGAATCAAGTATATGTACATGTGTGTCAATTTCATTCAGTGATAATTCATTTTGTGAAATCATAGTGCGCAATAAAACTGAAAAAACTTTCCATGAATGAATGAACGAATGAACAAATGAATGAATGAGAGAATGAATGACCGCACAAATGGATTGCGGAAAATAAACGCATTATGGAACTAGTGATAGCATAATGTGATATTTTTTGAAAACCAAGTGTCTATAGAGTGATACAGTTACTATCTACTTCAAATAAATTCTTAAGAACTGTGTAATTTAGAAGAATATTTATATTATTTAGAAGAATATTTATATTATACAAACAAGCATCGAACTCTTTAGGTAAATAATCACAATTGATTATGTATCCTTTGTATATTGCTAATTTTCTGTATTTAATATGCATATTTACACATTGTTCACCTATGAGATATTTGTCAATTGGAATAAAGAACTTGAATTTGACTGGTTTATTTGAATTCCTGCAAATAGTGCTAATTTTTAATGTCTCATTTCAAGTTTCATTTTTATCCGTCATTTTCTGGGTCTTAATTTAAAAAAAAACATACTACATGTATATATGAAGAAATATAAATTTGCGTACGTACTTTTAAGCTCAATTTGAAAACTGTTGCTATGGTAACGAACTATAAAATAAGGAAAGTTTAAATATAATTCTGAGCCATACATGTGTTTGATTGGATCTTATTCAGAAACGTATCATAACACTTTAATAAAAATTGTTGAAGACAAAACGTGTTCCTAACTTGAAAACAAATGAAGTTAAATTTTGGTTTTTGACAAAAATAAGATGCATTGTTTTGGTTTTCTGCGTGAATTCTGCGTGAAATTCTTCTGTTGAATTTTAATATCAACAATACTTTTTTGTTTTCAATAAGTTAAGTCTGCAGTTTTCACTTTAAACAGCAAGAACATTGAATTTAACTAAAGATTGCTAAAATCAAGAATGACCCCCAACATGTATCAAAATCAACTTTTATATTTCAATGTTTTATATTATTTTTAGGTTTTGTGATAATGTTGATGTAAAAACTTTGCCGCGGAAGCAAAGTAACTCGTTTGAGAAAGATTTCACAAATTTTAAAATTTTCAGCAGTTTTAATCATGATGGTAACATTCTATCGGTTAAGGTTTTTCATCTTTGTTTCTCGCTTACCATGGCAACTTCATAACTTGTACATGTAAGTCCCTAGCAACAAATTTACAGTGTCTTGTTGCTTTTACGCTCGTGTGTATCTATGTATGGAATGTAAAGGAATCAGCGACTACTATCGAGACCCCTGTATAAAATTTCGATTTTTACATTAAATCGGTATTTTATATAATTTTTTTTACAAGACGTAATCACTTTTTCGTAGTGTGTAATTTTGGATTTTTACTCATCGTTTTTTGTGGAATAAAAATGTTTTACATCGGACTTTCCTTGTTGGAAATTCCGCTCGCAACTAAATTATTGCTTATGAAAGTATAAGTGCAGAATTTGCCGGTATCACCTTTTTAACGAAGATCATATGATAACCACGTCTTTCTTCCTTGACCGCCCTCAGCTTAGTGTAAGAGCTTTAAAATTAAAAAAAATACAATTAATTGCAGCAAGAATTGTTACAGGTTTACCTATTTTTGCATCTCGGGAATCTCTTTACTTTGAAACAGGGTGGGAAACGCTTTATAGTAGAAGGAAAATATCCAGGCTAAAAACAATGTATAAAATTGACCGAAACCTTTTACCCAGTTATGTAATGGATATTTTTCCAAATAAGCGTGCTAATGTATCTAACTATTCTACCAGAAATGCACATAATTACATTATACCAAAATGTCGTTTGGAATTGTATAAATCTTCGTTTGTTCCTACTGTTGTTGATGAATGGCATGCGCTTTCAACGGATGTCCGTGGAAGCGACTCTGTTCGCATATTTAAGGAAAAAATACATGTTTCTGTCAAAAATGAAAATGTACTTACATGTAGAACTAAACCTAATTTTTTTTACATATGGGGATAGATTTTTGAATATCATTCACACTAAACTTCGTCACAATTGTGCACTAAATAGTGATTTATTTCGATGTAATATTATCAACAGTCCACTCTGTTCGTGTGGTAAGCTCGAAGATACTTACCATTATTTTTTCACATGTAATAAATATAAAGATGCTAGAAATGTTCTATTTAATGACGTTTTTCAAATTGTAAATCTTAACATTGTCAATACTCATGTTTTACTTTGGGGTGACAGTTCAATAAGCGACAATGAAAACAAGCATTTATTTACATTAGTTTATAATTTTATCAAAAATACTGAAAGATTTAACTGATCTTATAACCACTAGTACACCGTTGTTTACTATATACATGTCAATTGCATTTATGTATACGTCCATTCTATCCACTGACCTTTATTTATGTTGTGTACACATATTTTGTATTATATCTTTGTATTGGGAGAGGGCGGTCTAAGTTATAGAACTTGTGCCCAATCCCAATTGTATTTTGTACAATAAAAATATGTTCAAATCAAATCAGTGTAAGAAAGTCCAATACACGCAGTGCATGCGAAGCTGAATGAAATCGATATACTATAGAATCAATGGCACTTTAACGAACATCCTACGCTTAAATATTTCATTAATCAAGATCATCGGAGAATGTTATTAAAGTAAACAAAATGAAGAGTCTCTGGATTCTACAAATATATGTAATCTCTTTGATTTTAAAATGTTGCATATCACGTGGAAAAAAGACCAATCATTTCATAAATAAACTCCATATAGTATGAACATATCATAATTGCTGTATCTTTAACGCATTTCATACCCTCCGGGACAGTGATTTCAAATAATTATAGCTTAAGGACATTTTTTTTCTTTTTAATCGAAAACGTTCATTATTTAAAGTAAAAAAAAATCTCCGTCATTCAGGCTGAGTTAAATCATCAAACTGCTTTAGGTCACAGATGAAAGACTTTCTTTTAAAACGTGTTCAATACTGTTAACAGAATTATATATCATGCCTTCTCGTTTAAATAGCCCTGACCAGTCAACTTTGACTTCGTAAACTTATAAAGGCTCTCGGGGGGATGGAGAATTGACAGTAGTAGTGTTGAAATGCGTGTATGGTAGAGCGTTTTTTATCTTCCTTTTTTTCGTGCGATAAACTAGAATCTGTGAAGGATATCTGTGATTGTTGCTGAAACTGCGAAATATCGCTGAAAGTAGAAGTGACCCTAGTATGGGCGCTTGGAGGGTCGGGGCGTTGGTGGCTTTTGTGCTGTACCTCCTCATCCCAAACAACGAGGGACGTTTCATAAACTTCAAACCGGGCTATGAGTATGTTTATAGCTTCAATGGCCATTCCACCGTCAACGATGTTGGAAAATTTGTTGTGCAAGCAAAAGTAAGTCTTAACATCTAGCATCGTTCTTTCTACCCCCCCCCTTTTTTTTTAATGTCCATCATATTTAAACAACCACGAAAATTGTGTTTTTCACTTAATTACAATTTCCATGTATTAATGTGTACATATAGTCATGTACTCATCAACTGCATATTAGTGAACGACAGTTGTCATCTTTGGCTGCATGTACGATCCTCTAACAGATAGATATTTATAAGTGGACTCTTGACTCTTGCTGTCGATGCACAGAATAACTAAGTACTGATAAACAGATCTATTTGATACCAACAGCTCACAGTATCGATGGTAAACGCGCTTACCGTTTGTCATTTAACAACTCAGTCTAAACTGACATTCAAATGATTTGATTAAGACGTTCGGTATCACACATACGATGGGTAAAATTAAAAAAGCACCATAAAGTATAGTATTTACCTGTCTTTTGAATAGTGAATATTGTATATCTGGAAATCTGCAAAATGTTTTGACAGTCTTATGTTCACATGTACATGTATTTCTTGGATATGATCGTTTAAAAATTCAGCAAATATGCTTTCATGGGGACCTTACAAAATCTTCGAACGATTCTTCGCTGCACTGCAATCATAAGTCTTAAAGTTTCTTTTAAATTTCTTTTAAAAATAATCTTATCACGCTGTGATGAAAGTTGAATAACTGCAAAGTCATTTATCGGAAGAATAAGTAATTATACGTGTATATCTTCTTCTTTTTTATCTTCAATTTAAATTTTGAAGGTACCGGTTATTCATCAATGGCGACATGTTTTGCGACAAACCCGCTACATTTTGGTCTTAAATTGATAGTTGTTGTTTTTACAGTTTTCTTTTTTGTATCGATTCCCCTCTTTTGATAGAAAACAACACTTGAGGAACTGTGGGAAAAAAACAAACAAACACAAAAGGACAAGCTTTTATCTACATTGTCAGTGACGTTTGGGTTTTCTTTCATATTTTCCGTCACCCGTTTGTCGCCCTAAGGGTATAACGGTGCGGACAATTACAAAACCAAAACAATACATGTACGGACCGTTGCTATAGATGATAGGACAGGGAATGAACTCCTTCTGAAAAAAAAACTAAGATTCGTAAACTTGTCCTTACGTCTGTCTTGTGTAATCAGATATTACGATGGTCGTGGTTATTTTGGACGGTTATCATTGCATCTCTTTTAAATAAAAAAATACCCCAAAATTAAAAATAAAATATACAGATTTTTCTTTACAAAATAATTATTTGTAGTTTAACAAATCACACCTGAAAATCATTTTTCATACGTTGATAAAGGAGGCACAAAAAATTTTATACTGGCGTTGAATAGTACACTCGTAAGTGTAATGTTAATTAGAGTCTAATTAAATGCATACTTAACATAATGATACAATATCAATAAGCATTACATTTAGTTTTATTATATTAAACCCTCTGTCTTTTAATTAATTCTATTATTGTCAACACAAAATGTAAAGGATTTGGGCAATTTAGGTAAATATATTAAGAATGCTGTTGTAATCAGAAAACTTCATGTATAAACTTGCATTTTTTTCATGTGACCAGTATATGTATTGTAACATGTGTATATTAATTGTATATGTCTATGAGCTGTACAGCTGTTGACTAATAAACAATACAATAGTTAAAAAAAAAAAAGGAGAAAGAGAAGGTAGATAAGATGCATGCTAAAAATTGCACTCAACATAATTTTTCGCCAATGGCATACATCTTTAATTTTATCAATATATCATTTAATTAATTACCACTTCAATACATTAATTGTAAAGAGGTTTAATAATTTATCAAAGATAGTAAATAGAATATAATAAAAATCTATAAATTACACACTCGCGTAAATAAAACATGAAACAAGTTACATCATCAAGTATTCGTCATTTTATTACGCAGTTGCTCAATATTTGAACAAACTTTTAAAAAGTATAAAGTTGTCTTCTTGATGCTATTGTTAAGATAATTCTTGGTCTGTAACAAGTGTAGACTAGGATGAAAAGTGCAAAAGAGTATTAATCTTTATGTTCAGTGAATCGAAGATATATCGACTTCTTTTATCTACATATTGGATCTTTGTAGTCAGTTTCTATTGTTATCAACTTGCATTGTGTGACGACGATTTTTCGTTTTTTGTGTATGTAACAACACCCCGAATTCATTTTATCCGAAATTTAAAATACACATGATGTGTGATCAAATGTGATCAGATGAGAAATTGCAGCAAAAACATTTTGTTTGACATCGGGGGAAATACTTCTTTTTTTTTAAAATCCGGGTACAAATTGAAGTGCCTTGGTTTGAGCATGGATCCTGGAAACAAATGGAGTAACCAACGACAACAAACAAATACCTGTCGTATTATGACCATAAAAATACCATCCCCGACTCGCTTAGGAGAACAAGGAATCATGTAGTCATTTACATAAACATGTAAATACAAATTGATTTTATTTTTGTGTAAATTTTTTAAACCATTATTTGCAATTTGATCGGGTTATTTTCGTTTCGGTTTCATTTATCTGGAAATCGGTGTATTTTTTAAAAATCATGTGTTCATTATACAGAATAATGTGTGTCAAGGTATTGGACCCCCCCCCCCTCCCTACCACTCCGCCGACTGTGAAATTTCGCATTACGATGGGAAAACAAAATTAAACAACGGTGTCTCTATCTTGTATATGGGTTTAATGACAAAATACTTTTTGTGATTCAGCTTATCTTTTAAAAAAAAAGTTCGACATAATTTAGACCATTGATGAAATACAACATTAACATAGATACAAGAGTACAAAATAAAAAAATGCAAACGCCCAACCAACTAAATAATACCCTTACGAATGCCCCATACGAAAACCCCGCACAGACAAGCAATTTGTGACGTGCAATGGTCACTTGGTGATTTATTCAAGGTATCCTGTGTCATCATGCAGATGGATATTGAATAACCGCAATTTTTTGTTGTTGTTTGTTTCAAATCCCCTCTCTTTTCAAACTGTTGTTTTAATTGCAATTTTTGTTATAAATTTCGGTTTTAAACAGAAAGATTTTTTTTTGAAATCAGATTACGAACTTTAATTTGCTCTTGACGCGAAGCGGTCATCGGCAAATCGCCTTAGCGGGAGATCAATACAAGACGGTGAACCCACACATCCCAAATAATACATATTAGATATTGGTGATATTGTGCGATTTGTTGATACTAATGGGCCGATCAGTAGATTCCTCGTGAAAATATTTTCTAACCTATTTTACCATTATACGTTTCTGTTGATCTTTTGATTTCAAGCAAGTCAAAATATATTAAACCAACAATCTTTACAAAATAACTTCCATTTAACATTGTGACGTACATGCAGAGACCAACCGCCGAACAAAATTGCTTCTGTTTACTGGTCGTAATGGTTTTGCCTCGGGGTGTGGAGGGGGGGGGGGGGGTAATTCTTTGGAAGGGAACAGAGTAAAAAAAATAAACAACAGTAAAAATTTATTTAGCTTCTCTCCCACTCCTCCCAAGTTTGCTTTAATGCCTGTGTATCCTTCCTGTGGCAATGGTTTACCATATCACTCTGCAAACTGAGGCCATAGCTTTTTATAATAGTTACATAGTATTTATTCAAGACCCTCCCCCTTCCCAAGAATAAAGACTAAGTCCGTATAGATCGAAGTAAGAAAAAGACACATTATCGTACAAATTTGAAAATGTAACAGAATTCAGCAACCCACCCTCACCCAAAAAGATTCGAAAAATAAATATCCAATGAAACAATGTAAATTACTTCTTTGAAAGCTTGTTCAGGTCTCATTTTATTCGACCTTAAATTTTTCTTATGAATATGATGGTTTGACAAAAATTCATTTACCCGACTCAACACAAAAACTTTTATTTATCATATTTTTAAATTTTGTTTTGAGAATATAGGTCGGTCGATTTTGTAAAACATAAATTTAAAACAAAAAGGCATATCAACAGTAAAATTAAAATAAGAAAAATTATTTGTGTCAGGTAATATTTGCAATTTTCAGATGTTTTAAGATATACATGTTTATATAACTAGCCTACATAATGTCTGTATGTTTTGTTATTTGCGATGTATGAAAATGATTAAGAAGAAAGTGAATAAAAGCTTATAAAGATCACCCCGAAAATAGCAAACGGTATTTGTTTGCCAAGGCTGAAAGTCCTTCCCCTCTGCTCTTTTCCAATTATGACCTGGATCTATTATTTTGGCGAAAGAAAAGCGAATTTGCTTTATCATATTTGCCGGATCTCAATTATTATCACAAAAAGACTTTGTTGATTTAACGAATGTATGCACGACAATGTGTATTGCAAGAACCCTTTGATCTTACCCCGGGTCAGAAAGAAATCCGCAATCAAATTAAAATATTAGAACTTCAATCGGCTCCCCGGTTTTCGATACGAATCGAAGATCGCATCCACGCGACGTAACAAAAACCGTTAATTAAGCGAATGGAAGTTTTGATTTTAATTTGTAAATTGAAAAATCCGTAGTTAATCCTTTAATTGAATCCTGAATGTTGTTTATTCAATTATTAATACCTTAACTACTTACAATAAAATGCATGTTTTTACAGAAAGGGGTTAATATAACTAACTAAAGTGTCATATACAGTATAAATCAATTAAAAACTAAAGTGTCATATACAGTATAAATCAATTAAAAAAACTTTTGACACTTTTTGACATAAACAAAAATCGAATTCTTCGCGAACTTTTCATATGTTAGCATTTTTATGTAAAGGACAATAAACAAACATTAATTACATGTATGATCTATCCGTTTTCGTTAATTTGATTCAATGTGGTATGTGGTTGTACTTAATTGGTGTCATAAAACTGCAATGGAGAAAACATAAAGCGAGGCACTCTCTGAGGAACAAAGATGAATTGATATACTTTCAACTGTATTTCATAAAATTTTAAAATCTTAAACATAAAGAAAATCTTTATTTCTAAAACACGCAAAATATTTTGTTTTGATTATTTTATGGGGGGGGGTGTACTATGGTGTTTTTAGATTTTCTGTGACTGCTCAAGAAAATTTACTGTATGAATACATATCCATCGCAAAATCTACAATAGATCGAGGTTTTTATCAGAAATACAATCTTCCGAGTAATGTAATTTTGTTAAGTTGAAAATGTAAGAATTCTAGTTTCTAGAAACTTAATTTTTTAAGCACGTTGCTTTAGCTGTATATTTTTTTTTTCAATTTTAATTTTCCTAAAAAATTTGATTTTTTAATTTTTTTTTTATTTCCCGGCAGTTATTATTTGTTTGTTTGTTTTTTTTTTAAAAGCACCTTAATTAATTAAACAACTTCTTTTATTGCATGGTTAAGGTACAACTACTTTTTTATATCTTACTTGCTTTTCGTGTAAATTTATTTCTTACCAACAAAACCAGTCAGCATCAGATGGAGTGTTTCTCTCTTTTCTTGTCGTATTTTACCCTGTTACTGTGATAAATTAAATCTTTCTTAATATTTTTTCTTTTTCTTTTGTGTAAATTAACTTTTTCAGAACTTGTTCATTACCACAAAAAAGTTCCCTCTATTTCGTGAACTGTTTAAAAAACACCTTAATCCTACCTGAGGCATAGCCAGTCTCAGACGACAGCTAATGCAATGTATTTTAACTGATTTTTATTTTATATGTTTATTCACACTTAATCTGTCATCTTATGAATTTTTCTATGTACATGCTGCTAAAATGCCATCAGTTACTCAATAGCTACATGTATTTAATTAATTGATTTCTTCACTTTATATGACTTTAAATTGTAAACTATCGTCATTTGGAATCAGACCTTCGCTGCTGATGCATGTACCTAACTCATGTTTACAAATGTATATTAATATATTCCATGCAAAGTATACCTGTATAAAAGTATGAAAAACTCGTTTTGGTTTGTTGGAGATTTTATGAATCTGGGCTAAACAATAATGAATAAATGTTGAAGTTGACACCAAAAAGGTTTTTAAATTCTTTTTCTTCCTTTTTCCCTCCCTAATTCCACTCAAGACGCCCTGACATGGAACAAACTAGACGGCAAAAAAAAATTGAAAACCGCCTTAGATTACTACAATTTCTATTCAGCTGGGTTTTTGTTATTTACTAGGTGACTCAGGCCATGGGGTCTCCAATATGCAATTAATAAATTTAGATTGTTATTTGCTCGAATAAATACTCTAAAATATCAACATGATTATTATTTATTGATGTGTGAATTTTATTCTAGGTCGGCTATACAAATATACAACAAAGAGCCGAGGGACAGGAATTACTGCTGAAAGTGCACACTTTCAATCTTGCACCTGAAAATGATCCAAGTAAGTTTTCCGATGTAACAATTTTTGGACAACTCGAAAATGTAATTCGAGGAGCCAGCAGGGGAGAGTCGTATCTCCATTTTGTGAAGCACTTTTTTTCAAGATAAACAATAAATCATGAGCTGCACAATAATGATAATCTTAAGGATATTTTCTTTCACATTCCTTTAAGGTTAAAGCACCAGTTACTGGTCTGCAAGTCTCAACACAATGGTGCTTTTTTGCCTAAACAAAATGCTAAATATTGTTCATTTTGAAAATTTAGAAAACAATAATTACATTTTCGTACATGTTGTTTCGTTATTAATTTGTCTCTGGTACATGGCGCCTACAGTATAGTTCGATCGTGTAACGGACATCGATATATTAATATGTACATATATTTTGTCAAATTCAAGAATTTTTACTATCATCTAAGATATTTTTATTTCAGCTGTAAAGGGTGCAGACTACGACTTTTCAAAATGGTAAGTAAATATATCGTTGAAACCTCCCCTCCCAAAATGAATGGTATGCCCCACTTACTTCCTGTCACGTGATTAATCAGCATCCCGACCATGCGATAAAATCAAGTGGTGAGATCTATACAAATGGAAAAGACTAACCCCACAAAAAGTAATAAATTATATAGTTTCAAGACAGAGTAGCAAATGACATTTGTATTAACCTAAGAGCCAAATTCCCGTTTGCGTTAGTTGAGAATTTTGCCCGAGGCCGGAGACTTTAGGAAACGATGACGTTAGGGGTTTTGGTTTAACTCGTGTTATCAATGGTACCAAATTAAGTTGTTAATTGAATCCAATGAGTCGTATCTGCCTTAATATAAATTAAAATGTCAAATTTATTTGCATTGCGTGTTTCAGGTTCTCCTTCGTGATTTCACCTCGAGGGGAGATAACTCATGTTTATCACCCTGCAGGAGAGGACGAGGAGGTCATTGTCTCCAAGAAGGGCTTCGCTGCTTTGTTTGCATCGAGGCTGCATGAAGAGGGAGAGGTATATGCCTTTGTTTTTCTGTCCAAAAGTGCATCGATCATGATCCAAACTGCTATACTGGCAGAAGACCAGTTTTGGTCGAATAGCTCCAACGATTCTCGCCAGTGCTTTGTAATGTCATTTTATATTTGTTGAACAAATCAAAATTTCACAGAAAATGACGTAATAATGCACTGTCAAGAAATGATACTTGGCAAAAATTTGTCTTAGACTAGTTTATACTGCATTACATTTTAATTCTACAATCTCTTTAAGTTATATCAGAGACATGTATACTTAGTACATCTGTCCAAGGTTATAGTCATAGAATAATCATGTTTGAGAGCATTGAATTTTAATGTTTATCTTTATTCCAGGTGCCAGGAAAGGTTGGAAATGAAGGATTCACCTACCATATTACAGAACATGGACACGAGGGTACGTGTAGAGAAATAATGAATCAACCGAATTATCATAACTGATACCAAATGTTGAATTCTGAGTTTTCGTTTTTGGATAGCAAAAATTAGTATTCTATTGGATTAAGTTGGTGTATGGTGTTTGGTAATAAACTTTATATGTAAATATTGAAATAAACAGTAATTTAGTAAAACATGACATTATTATATACATAATGTCAGAGTGACAGAATAATTTATTTGGTATTATTAGCATGTATATTGAAAATCATACTAAACATTGAAGTTTTGATAATTCAAGGCCATCAAATTATATCAACTTACAGTGAGTTTTATACGTACATCTTACATTTGGTTTCTTATTTTGCCAGGTGAACACAATGCAACCTACACAGTAGCTCCCTCTCAGGAAGGTCTCAAGTTTACCAAAGTTCGTCATGGCCATCCCGTGCAGTATGCCAGAGCCAACTACAGCAAGGTAACTTTAGACCAGCCAGACTGTCGCCAGTCAGAGCATGGGTTTAGTGGTTATAGACATTTTGGCCAGCCTAACCTAAAGGTCACTAGAGGCCAGCTGAATTTTCAGAAGAGCTTAGGCTTGTAAACACTTCCAGAAATTTCCTATCCCTTTAACACATATTTTGGCAAGTTTTCTTTATGCTAAACAGACCACACAAGATCACATTAGATCTGGTTAAGATGTGCATTTAATGCTGTGACAAACTGCATGGTGTTCCATTCAAGGGAAGTTAGTTACTGTCACCCCTTTAACAGCAGAAAAATTTGCATCACAAAAACAGCTAAAATTTCTGGTCTGTACTTGGGAGACCCATGCTATGACCAAAAAAAAATTAACACCATTCATGCTTTTTTCAAAACTTTTTAGTCTAGTATAAGTGCTTTTATTTGATGTGGAAGGAATCATATGCCAAGATTTTATCTCATATCTGAACATTGATCCATGAATGAATATAGATTGATTATTATTCACTATTTTCTTCTCATTCTTTTCTTTTCCCCCCAGACAATGCATTATCATGACTTCTTGGGGACAATTCACAGTGTCCTTATTGATGAGAGCTTTAAATCGCCAACAACACCGCCAGGGTAAGCCTTTAAATTATTATCACTGTCTATCCTTGGCATGCTTTTTACTTCCATTGATGGGTTATTTATGGTCTTTACTATTACAAATATCAGTCCATGTGTACGGAACTTTCTCTCTGTCCTTTTCTTGGGTGTAATTAAAATTTGAATTTAGATTAAAGGAACCTCACTACACTTATACTTTTTATGACACGATGTCACAAGATTGTGATTTAAATGTTTTATTTTAAATTGTGTGTATCATCAGTATGGTTTGATATCATCATAGCATAGGGGTTAAAGTATTGGGCTTATGAACCGCAGATCATGAGTTTGAATCTGCCTGGGGCTTTTGTTGTTCACATTACTGAATTAAATTTTTTGGCCCCCTTTCGGAGAAAGTGCAGCATATTGCTTTGAAACTGTCGTTGAGTCGGTCCACCAATAGTTTCCGTTCGTTTTCTTTGCAGAGGTTGCACATTCTAAAATGGTACGATCAAGCAATTTTTTTACAGAGCTCTTGGACTTCCAAGAAAATTCCAATTATTTGCAGTTTCAGTACATTTTCTTTGCAGAGGTTGCACAATGCATACTGAAATAAAATTTGTATGCAGATTTATCATAAGAGTATCTAGGAACCTATAATTCTAAAACATTTTAGTTTAGACACGTCATATTTGATAGGTTGTTGCATCTCAGATAGTTCCAGTAGATGACCCCTATTGATTATAAGTTCAAAAAGGTCAATTTCATTTCCATTTATATGGCCCATAATGTATTCTGCATATAATAAAGGCTTGTGCACCATATGGGCATAAGTGTATAACAAACATCTCTTGTTGAAAATGTAAATTTTTATCCCAAATTGCACATTTGTTCACCGATTTGACTTATAAACTTCTTATTCATCATGCTGTCTATCATAGACAAGTGATTTTTTTTAGGGGGGGTGGGGGTTTGAGAAATAATTACAGAAGTTAACCATATTAAAAATGGAATATGTGCATGAATTTCAAATGTCAATCATTACATGCTTTCAGGTTTGATCCCCATGCTGGGATGAGAAAAATTAAAGCAGTCAATGAATTTAGTACCATGGGTAAGTTATACAATGAAGTATAATGGCATGGATTTTAACTTTTCAAAAGAAAATGAAGAGATATCACAAACAGAATACAGGATTATCTGATATACAGTACAAAAAACTTGTACCTGTACTAATAAATCTGCGAAATAATTTTTTTAAATCATCAAACTTGTTATTACAATTTAAGCTACAATGATTTTCTAATAAGTGGGAGATAACTCTCGGTACAAAGGAATGATAAACCTTTATCGATAATCTGTTTTAAATTAATTGAGTTTGGAAGCAGCTTGGTTAAAAATATTGGGAACATGATCATCTTGCTAAGAAAAAAATGTATTACGATATTTGAATGTCATTTTAAAAAATAATTCAGCAACCTTGATCAGTATATTTCCAGTAAGTGCAATCAGATTTTGATGAAATAAATTTGTTTTAATTCTAGATCTGAAAGGGAGACTTTTCATGCATTTGTTTTTTGCTTTGTATGCAAGTGTTGATGGTTGTTAAATTAATCCCACTGGACAATATGGTCAAAATTTTGGGATGAAAATTAAAAAGCAAATTGATTACTAGAACTGTATTTGGTTTGTAGCTTACCCTGAAATGGCCTATGTAAGTCAAGGAAACCTTCACTTCCTCACCAGACATGTAGACAAGCAAGAATGGAGGAAACCCAATAAGAACATGCTGACTGTATCCATTAAGCTGGGGAATGTAATAGCTCTTATTCTTTGTTAATTGGATCAAACTTCTAGTTGCTATTTTCAACTGCAATTTCAGTACCATGTATTAAAGATTCAAATTATTTTACAATCTTTTAAGGGTTATTGTAGAAAAACCGCCATATTATATGATCAAAGTTTTTATTTTTAATGATTGAAAGTACTGTACATTCCCAAATGTTCAAAAGGATTTTGATTTATAAAGTCCAAAATAACAGCAAAAAATTGAAATGTGAGGAACTAATTTTGAAATTTTAATTTGAGCGGGAACTATAAGACAAATGCATCTTGTAGATAAAACCTCGCAGGAAATATCTCAATGTGACAGAAGCAAGAAAGGAAATAGTCGGGAATCTTACCTGCATGGAGAACCAACCGGATCAGGGTTTGTATCAAATACACATGTATAAACATTTGAGTCTTATTTAAGTATTCTGGAAATCATTCATTTTATGTCTGACTTAAAGATAATGTTTGTGGTTTCAAAGCCTGAAGATATTTTTATACATTTATATATATATATGTATAAGTTGATTTTATATTAGGCATATAGATTTTTATAAATGGATCTTCATTGGATTTGAATTTAATCTGTCAACATTTAATGAATATAATAATGAGTATGATATCTTATTTACTTTTCCAGGAGCCCCAGCACAGACTGTGTGCTTTAGGAAAATAGTTGATGTTTTAGAAATCCTCCCAGATGAGGAAATCATAAACATCGCTCATTTTTATTTTACCAAACTTCAGCCAACGTAAGATTGCATTGATTTTTAGCCTTTAATTCCAGTTTTTTTTATTTCAAATTTTTATTGCTGTGTAAAATACCTTAAAAATAAGCTAATAAAAAGCTCTTTTATTTTATGCTCAGAGTGGCAAAATACAGAATTGCCACGGAGAACATGATAGATGCCTATGGTGTCCTAGCTACAGAGTTGGCAGAGAAACTTCTAGCAGAGAAGATATTCCTGAGTCCTAATCCCAACCATGACTATGTCAAGAGAGTGCTGACTCACGTAGTGTCCAATGACAAGCCACCGAGTGAGGTAAAAACAGTATAACATGACTAAATGTTGATATAGAACCATTTTTACAAGAGCTTGGACTTTGGGTAGTTGGTGTCAAACTGCAATGTGACGTAGGCCTGTCTATTTCATTGTAGGCCACTCAGCCATCCCTCTTTGAAATCAACACTATTTGTCTTGCTTTTGAGCTAAGACTACTCAATCGGTGTATATTTCACCTGAATCAAGCATCATTTTTAACTTGTTTTGACTCAAGAAATAGATAGTTACATCCTATTGAAAGTCCAAGGCCTTGTTAAAATGGTTCTACATACAGTGTATTTGGCTCATATCAAGACTCCCCAGTTTTTAGCTCACCTGAGCTGAAAGCTCAAGTGAGCTTTTCTGATCACCTTTTGTCCGTCGTCCGTCTGTCCGTCTGTCCGTCCGTCCGTCTGTCCGTCCGTCTGTAAACTTTTTACATTCTGAACTTCTTCTCTAAAACCGCTTATCCAATTTCAACCAAATTTAGCACAAAGCATCCTTATGGGAGGGCGAATATAAATTGCAGAAATAAAAGTCCGATCTATATTCAAAGCGGAGAAAACCTTGAAACTGTAGAAAAAGGGGGGTGCATTTTTAAAAATCTTCTTCTCAAGAACTACTGATTCCAATTCAACGTAGTTTAGCATAAATTATCCTTATGGGAAGGAAAATATAAATTGCAAAAATTAAGGTCTAATTCTGTTTCAAATCTGGGTTATTGCGAAAATAATAATAAAGGAAAGGCGTGTTTCAATCGGGCTCGGCATCCGGTAAAATAGGTAGACAAGACTTGGCCTGGGCAAAACAAAAGATTGGCAGTTATTAATCTGCCAATCTCATTAAAACTTCAGGATATTTGATGGACCAGTATATTTGTATTTGCTGTAAATATTGCTGCAAAATAATGCGTATTTGGAATTGACGATTGTCGATCTGCCCCGGCTTTTATTTTGCCACGGCCCGGGTTTGTTTACCCATTTTACCAAGACTCGTATTCCATACTTCTAAAACGAGGTTCTTTGTTTAACGCAGCCATGACATTATACGAAAAAGGGTCGATCTGACTATGATGAATTTGCTTGTTGTGCAACAGTTCGCGAATGAAGGGAAATTTTTGAAACATGTAAAATATATTGGTGCCGATTTTGTGAAGTAAATTGAGGCTAAATATTTCAATGCGTTGACAGTTTTCACACATGACGTTGATGTTAGCTTGTTCTGATTTTCGTTTCGTTTTTCATTATTTATGCTTTGTAACCTGGGAACTATCGTCTGTATTTCGTGATTTTTACGTATCAAATCAAACAGAGACTTCGGTAAATCAAACAGTTAACTGTTTACCTGCGCAAATTAAGCAAAATCTGATGTATCAAAAAAGTACTGAAATACAATTCATTCTATCGGTAATTCGGCATTATCTTTTGCGTAATGGTAGATTAATGCAATAGGTTTTGTTGAGATGCTCGCCATTTTCTCGAGTTTATTCAGTTTAAATAGAGTTTGATATCTCTGTCGGAAATATGTAGGTATATACATGTATATATATATAATTCATTTCGAAAAAATAAATTGTGTTCTTTATTTGTTATAGTGCATGTTTCTTGTGTTTAATTGTTTTCAATTTCTATCTACTAACCATATTCGAATTATAAGCAAGATACAGATATTTGCTCACAATTCTATGTTTGTACACAGATCTTAAAAACTAAAGATTAAAAAAGTAAAAAAAATTGTCAATATTTATTAAGAAAATTTTCAAAGTCTCTGCTTCCAGAAACCAACTTTAACAAATTATTGTATTGTAAACTTAACCTTTTTTCGTCATTATTACTCCTACTGTACATGTGATCCTTGACTGTGTTTGTGTACATTTGTATAAACTGATTTTGAGCCTCAAATACCAGTGAACCGGTCTTGAGTGAATAAAAGAATTGAAAATCTTAGGCTATTCTTTTTTTCCATTTTAAATGCTGAATAGGAAATACCAAGTTAAAAATCTTAAGCTGAATGTAATAAACTCATGTGAACAAAATCTGACTCAAACCTAGGCGAACTGTGAGCTCTGTATCTTGCTTATAATTCTACGATTGACGTTGAAATTTTGGTTGAACATTGGAAATTCTAAATGAATTAGAGTATGTTAAATACTTGTACAAACAAAATAAATAATGATATTCTGTATAAACCTACTCTCTGGGCCCCCCTCTTTATACAATAAATAATGTGAAATCTACATCAATTTTGATAGTTTTTCAGACACGGGTAAATAAAAACGACATCTTTAAAACAGTTTCCATAGTTCTGACACATTTCTGTTGCGGGGATAAAGTAATTATCGCTATTCCTAAGAAAATATCACAGCGGAAATTTATCCTGGTTTGTACTCGAAGTAAATAACAGTCATTTAATTATAACGGAGAAGACAAATAAAAATTTTGAATGTTTTTAATTTGAGGAATTGAGCACATTGAGGTACAATTTTCTTCTTCACATCCACATGTAGGATTTTTAAAATAAAAAACAATAACTATTATTTTTTTTTTAAGAATACAATAACTAGTAAGCAGTTGATGAAAAAAAATTGTACCTATATGCTTTCATATATTTTGATCGCTTTACAAAGTGGGGGGGGGGGGGGGCAGAACGAAAATATAGGGAATTGGAAGTTAACAACTTAACAGTGTACTCCTACCAAATGTTTAGTTTTATATCTTGCGTAGGATTTTCTTATTCTGGTAAAAAATAGTATTTCATGGAGGTACAATGTCAAAGATTACGTGTATGCAAAAATAAGTGTAAAATTCGAATACTTTACAATATTTATTTTTTGTTATTCTACCGAGGGACCATACGAAACAATATCTTTTGAACGCCCATTGTTGCTCAGGTGAGCGATGTGGCCCCATGGGCCTCTTGTTATAAACAGCTTTTATTAGTTTCAAAGATCCTCAACACCTTGATTGAGATTTAACGTCATAGCTTAATAGATTTAATGAAGCAGGGTTTTTTTTTTGTTTTTGTTTTTATGAATAATTGAAAATGATTAATTATTTTTAATAAAACTTGTTTAATCACTCAGATACACAGATTTGAGGTAATCTCTGGGTTTCTGTATATCACCAGTTGTATTTGATTTTAATGACTAAGCTTAATCTTATTTTGCCAGTTTCTTTTACAAACCCTGGAAGATGCAGTTTTCCACAAAGATAAATTCCCACCCCAGTTTTACATACAAGACACTCAGAGTAGATGCATGCTGGCTCTTGGCTCTGTGAGCAACAAACTACGTAAACATGGCAACCCAGAGAGAGCCAGAAGAAATGTGGACAAAGTGCATGAGCTATTGGGATATCATGGTGAGAAGTTATTCCAAAAACTGTGGTTTGTAATTAAAGTTATAAAAAAAAATTGGAAAGGTAATGAAAATGTAATGCTTGCACTGTAGATCCTTGGTTGTACAGGAAGAGAAGAGAAACCATGGATCCTTTTGAGAAAGAGAAGCACGACCATTACAAAGTGGTTCTTCTGGAGACTTTGGGCAATGCTCGACTGGACCACTCCTATGACTACATTGTGTCTCATATCAACAGCACCAACTCCCCGTGGGTCAAGAGAGCTGGATGCCACGCCCTTAGGAAATATGAACATGACCATGTAATTTTTAAAGAATTTTTCTTTTCTCTCTCATGGATCTCCTGACTTTTTTTTTTTTTGAGAGTATTTTTTTTTACTAGTGTTTAACTTTGAAAATCTGAAGAGTAGAAAGGAGAAACAGCAAAATTTCTACATTTTCCTCAAGAGATTTAACTTTCCATAGCATGTATGTAATAATGAACTCTATTATCATTTTGTTGGGGTCAAGGCTTTCTTGGATTGTCAAAGAATAATGGATTTTTGGCTAGAGATATGATCATGAAAATTTAAAAATTAAAACCAGTGGATTGTTTTGTAAATATTCACCGACAAAATTTAAAATGGATTAGCTAAAGTTACAACAGCAAAATTTGATGATTCCTAATAAACATGAAGAACATGAAAGTGAGATGCATGATCCTACATGTTGGTTTTGCTTGTTAGGCTGCTGAGACCTTGTTGTATGCTGCTATTTATGACGAGGAGCAGTCTGTGAGATATGAGGCCTCATTACTCTACATGGCCCATCCTAGAGGGAAAATGATCGCTCCCTTTGACAACAGGTTCTGTCTTATATTTTATTACATTTGTAATATAATTAAATATTGTTAAAACCCTCTTTGATGAACAGGATTTTATTTATACTGTTATAAAGTAATTAACTCATGCTTATTTATAACATTTCTCTAACTTGTAGAATTCCTCATGAAGGCAACGCCTCATATGTTGCGGATGATCCCTATGACAATGGGGTGGGGGTGATGGACCTTGCTCAACACAACGCAGGACGATCCAGAAGAAGTATTTGGGATGGACTCTACTTCCGACTGGAAGCCCCGAGTGTGGACTGGAGAAAACTGCTTGGCTCCACTGACATTGGAGCCTCATTTGGGGTCATCATGATGAACCTGCTAGACTTGTCAATTGGTATGGAAGCTATTTTATGAGCTGTGTCTGAACTGTATTAGTTGAGTCTTACTATGCAGAAATCAATTTCGGAATATGTTACTTTGCAGTTTGATGATTTGTTTACTCTTTTGTATTTAAAAAGAAATTGATAGTTTTACAGGCACATTTTGCCGCTTATGTTATCAAATGCTGTCAGTGTGGCATTGATTATAAAAAAGGGGAACAACTCAATTATGTATGTGAAATCTTGCAATGAAAGTTAATTGCCCAGTTGCTTTATTACATTTCAAAATTTTGGCACGTACAGCAGATTAGAAATTATGTTTTTTATGTTGAGGAAGAGAGAGGCGAAGAATTAATATGCACTTTTTCGGAGGTGTGTGTGAAGATATGTTTGTACATTATGAAAAAAAAATCAAAGATCAAATTTCAAATGGCATCTTACCAAAATTAATGTATTTAACAATTTAATTTCTAGCTCCGTTGAGTGGTCATGTGAAAATTCGTGTCCATGACGAGGCTTACGCCAGAGTGCACTTGGGATTTATGAATGTCAACCTGGATTTTTTTGTGGCAAGAATATGCTTTAAAGGAGGCGCAGAGTACAACATTAACATTTTACAGGTGATCAGATATACCTGTCCATCTAATTTTCTGGCACCAGATGTGGTTTTTATACCATGCTTTTTCTACCATTTGTCTTCCTCATTAATTACCATGCGGAGTTTCTTTTTCTAAAATAAGTGGAACTTATTTTATCTGTACCATGGATGGATTGATCTTGTATAAGGCTTTTTTTTTTTTTGTTGACAGGGTAATGAAATGAAAAAGGCGATAAAGCTAGCCAAAAACTTTTCCAAGAAAATCAAGCAGGTTGTGGCCGGATTGAAGGAAGGTGTGAATTTGTTCAAAGACTTGGTGAAGGGAAGAATAAGCATCAAAGATTACATCGATGAACTGGTCTCAGCAATATCTGATTTACCACAGAAGGTGAGGATTTAAAAGATTAAAAACAGAAAGTTCTTAGAAAATTCCCAGAGTTTTAAATTCTCTAATATATGTAGATATTTAGATTAAATTTTTAAAAAAGTGTAAATCACATGGTACATGTATTTAAATTTTTTGAGCACTTGAATTGCACAGTAAAATGTTATCACTGTTTTCAGTCAGGCTTTAACCTTACACTTTGGGAATGTATTAATTGACAGCTGTGTTATGCTGTAAAATTGAAATGAAATTTTGCAGAAATTTTGCCGAGAATTGAATCTTATTGGTACCTGGCTGATTCCACTATAAAGCATGCTAATCTACTTATTTGTCCTTCTTAGGTCTTGAATCTGAGAACTGTTGCAGTGACAGCCATGCAAAAATTAGCAAAATATGACGAAGAAATGTTTCCTCCGGCTTTTAGACCCATGGTTCATTTTGTACACAAAGTTGGCAAACTTTTCAATGACATTAAATCCGACGTGATGGGCTTTGTAAATGTAAGTTGTTATATTTCTTCTCCAACTGTAAAAGAAGCACAACGGTACTATTGGATTTATCACTACGTGTGTTAATTTTAAATTACTTTGAAAGTGTTTTTGAAATTTGATGTGAATTTAAAAAAATGTTCCTTTTTTATGTCATTATTTAGCAAGTTGAACAGACTATCAAAGTGATTATTCCCCAGCAAGGAAAAATCATCTACGAGTCCATCAAAGATATCATTGATGGTTTCTCGGTTATTACAAAGGATCCCAAAAGTGCCATCATGAACATTGGGAAAGGAGTTCTTTCGTAAGTGATCAATGCAAAATTCTCAATTAATTAATTGTATAAAAACCAAACATACCTTACTGTTGGTCTATTGATGTTGAATAATTCAGTGTTTTTTTATGAATTTCCTTAATTTTTTTTTTTTTAGAATATATCAGGCCATTATGGCACTGCTGGAAGCAAAGAACAAAACACAGGAGGCTTGCTTCTTCTTGAGAGGTGATCATTATGAATATTAATTTAATTTGTCTTTCTGCATATAATGAAATCAAGTCATCATTTGAATGTTATCATTTGAACTTAGGTAATGTGCTTCATGTTCACAATGAATATAAAACACTTCATTAAAATAGGATTTGTTCTATTAATTGTTTCATCAGCTACTTCAGTGATTGAGTTTGTAAATATCAAGTACATTATAATAAAGTTATATCCTCTTTACTACAATTTTATCTTTTTTAAGATTGGATGTTTAAACATGAATAGTGTAAATTAAATTTTCACTCTGACAGATGAGAAGCCATATTGGTTTGATGTACAAGGATTGGTTGAGGAATACACAGAGCTTGCCACACATGCCTTCCAAAGCTTGGCTGATGCTGGAACAGCATGGGTCAATGAGGTTATTCCCAAAGAGGAAGATGGGGTCCTAAAAATCACTAATGGAAAAATGACAACAGTATGTACATGCAAAACCAAATTCAATTTGTGATTGTAATTGTGATGAAATACCTATCTCAAAATGAAACGGAAAAATTGATACTGTTAGTCGCGATTTGTCATCTCAAACCGTGTCAAAAGTTCCCTTCTGGTTACTTTGATTATAATATGTAAGTATGTTTTCAACATTTAGATGCAAGTACGTCAAGAAATACTAGATGTCCTGAAACCGATCAAAGATGAACTGATGACGCCATTCCAAGGATTAATTGGAATGGCTGACGCTTTTATAGCAAAGTACGCCAAAGTCTTCAACCTGATCAAGAATGTTAAGGAGGCATACACAATGCTAAAAGAAGGGTAGGTTAAGCATTGATTTACAATTATGATGGTTTTACTAAAGAGAGATACATGTACCGTATATATAAATTTACATGTTACAAAGATGTTGTAACTGTATCAAGAGCTGAATATATTTTACCATAAAATTTTTTTGTGGAATTCAAGAGGGCATGCAACAAAGGCAGTCAATAAATTTGTCATTAATGTGTTGAATGCTGTGTTTAATCTACCAATTTTTATGGAAGCATTTGTGCATATCTGAGTGAAATCAATATCTATAGGTACCAAACAGCCAGAGGAATCATTGACTCCATATTTGGACCGAAGGCCCACAAGGACTTCCCCAGAAGACGGCGAATGAAAGGCAAAGGCTGTGATGGTAAAGGGCTCTACCCCTCAGAACTAGACAATGATGACCCAGAATATGTGCACAAAGGGGTGGACATTTCGGCTGAGAAAGGCGATATGGTAGGGGAATTTTGAAGACAAGTGGAAAAATTCATTCATGACAATGTTTAGGATAGCTTCAGTCAGTTAAAATAACATAGAATTAAATATTTCATAATGTCCTACTAATCTCAAAAATGAGGAATTCCACTTTTCCTCTTCTCTTTCTTATGACTTTATTCCAATAAATGACACAAGTGTATGGAAAAACCATAATTGTGTTCTTTTTTTATGACTTGTATTATTAGTTGGTGGCCCCATTTGCTGGCAGCATTACCAGAGATGCAACAGATGATGAGGCAGTGATCATTACAATCAAGACAGGCTCTATGGCTGGTATGATAGTTTACATCAAGAACATAGAGCCAAACTCTACCATAGAGACAACCACTCCAAGCACAGTAAGTTTCGTAGAAAACAAATTTCAAGCTTGTTTGAATATATTGTGCCTATACAAAAGTATGCTGAACTAGACACAAAAAAATCTCTTCTTTTTTTTTAATTACTGTTTTCTTTGTTATTCTGGATTGCATTTCTAGAATCCTATCCATAAAATCATAATGTTGATAATATTCAAATATTTTGAGCCTGTGTGCTTTTATAGATTGCTGCTGGTCAGATCATAGGGAAGGTGGTTAAGTCCCCTTGCATCAACCACATTCACATGGCCATGAAGAAGCAGGATGCAGCAGACTACATAGACCCCACCAAGTATCTAGAGTCCATCTTCCCCACTATGCCGGTCTGGGTGCAGCAGTGTGATGATTACAAACTGGTTTGGAAGGTACATACTAAAACTTTACCATGATTATATATTTTTTTTAAAAATTCTGTACAGTTCAAGTATGCTGCATGTTAAAAAAATGTTTTTGCATAGAAAAGTACTTAAACTGTTATAGAATCAACACTTTGTTGTAATTTTGCAATAATTATTGTAACAAATGGAAAATTATGTAATTCAAAAATATTTTCAATGGTATATAACATATTAATTCATGGATTTATATTCAAGAGTAAAGAAACATTTTGTTTTTGTGGTTTAGTAAGACCTTTTTTCCAGCATGTTTAGTGATTTTTGTGAGAGCTAAATGATTTTATGTGTTCCTAATATGTAGTTTGAGACCATAGCAGCTGGAGTAATTGTTGGTCTGGGAGGTCAGGCCCCACAGAATAACACCCCAACACTGAACAATACAAACTTTGCCATTCCTCCCACAAATCCACCGGCTGATGCTGATCCTGATGACACCAAGGCCATCAAATGTAAATGGTTGAACTTTCTACCTAACACCAAACTATTGAAATGATGTATTCCTTACATTATAGAAAAAAAAAAACTCAAACACTGGTAACAATTCAGTATTTTTCTTGTAATAAATGTTTGAAAGTGTTTTAAAATATGAAATGGCTGAGTTAAGATAAACCACTACTAGGAAAGTTAAATTTATTGTGTATAATGCAAATTATAAGATGTACTCCGCAAAAAAATTATATATTAAATGTGAGAATCCATCTGTTTTCTTGTATAGCTGATCCTGACAGTGCCTTCAATAAAGTCAAATCTCAGCCAGCAGCAGCGGAGCAGGGTATGAATGAGCCAGAGGAGGACCAGTGTGCAGCAATAATGGGGTATCCCGTGACTACCACAACCACCACCACTACCACTACCACCACCCCAGCACCAGGGGCCAAAGGGGCCATCAAAGGTCTGCAGAAAAAATCTCTTTCCCCTTTCCCTTCTCTTCCAACAAACCTGATCTCCTCTTCCGAATTCCCGTCACCTTTTAACTAACCTCTTTCTCTCCCTCTCTCTTATTTTCAACATAATTATACATGTATTATTTTTCTCCAGCATTCCCTAAACAAAAGATTAAGAGAGTTTGTCTTAGAATATGAAAATTTGAGTTCAATCTGAAATGTGGAAATTTTAAATGATTTGAAATGAGAGATTTCCTTTGCAGGGATGTTCACAAAACTGCTGAGGACGGCAGATAAGTTTCTTCAGAAACTTAACTTAAGGCGCTTGAAGATGGGGACTATTATAGAGTTTTTGGATAGATTTGGAATGGTGAAAAGTAAGGAGGCCATGGCGAAGGTTATCGTTACCATCAAAGTAAGTGACCATCTGGAATGATTTTGTTATTTTTAAAGATATTTCATATATTAGTATCTTGGAAAGGCTAATACTAAGAAGAAATCTGAGTCTGTCATATTTTGTATCATTTTACTGATTTTATGAAACATAAAATGCAAATGAAAGTACTTTTAGAAATTTCAAACCAGATTGAAGATTTGATATGATTTTGCAGTAATCTTGAAAGTTTTTCAGTTCAGTTTACTTTACTTTGGTTTGGGACTTGATGTGTTGTGTTTTGTGTAGGAAATAATAGACAACAAGCCCTGTCTGAAGCCAAGTGAAATGTCTGAGGATCAGTTGTCCCTGGAACTGAAGGAGAGGGGAAAGAATTCTTCAGGGTCCAGAGAGGAAATGGCAGATCGTCTACTGAAATTGGACCAAGGTGACCAATTGTTAAAACTAATTTAAAACTGTACAAAAATAACAGTTTTGTTTTTTTGCAAATTAAGCGCAACATGATCAAGAATTTGTAGGTTTCATAGTGTAACAGGATATTTCAAAAGTCAAGTTGTATTGGAATAAAGTTGCGTATTTAGTTAGACACACTGATATTTTCACACTGAATTTCTACTTTAATTTGCTGTTTGCAGGATGCCCTTTGATTTCCTTTACCATGCCAAAGAATGTATACTGCACCTTTGACAGCTACTGTTTAGGAGTGGAATGCTGTATCAATGTCAAACTCATGATGTTCCTGAAAGTCTTCAAAGCCTGGGCAAGATTTGATCCTTGCACAACTCCAATGAAGTTTACCATGGCATTTGAAAACTATAAATATGAAATTGATATAAACCTAAGCATACAGTTTGATGGTATGTAAAAATATGGTGCTCTGTACTTCCTTTTATAAATGTATTTTTGTTAAGTGCTATGTGTTAGAGAATGTCATGTTTACATGCTTATTGTCCAATATTGTAGGTTTTGAGGGTGAATTAAGGTCAGGTATTAAATTGGACATCTTGGGTGGCATTGAGCTTCTCATAAAGTAAGTATACCGGTTGATCTATTTAAAGATTTTAGAATGGTTTTAAATTACTTTTTATGTATCTATTTTTTTCTTTATTTTAACAGGTACAATATTTTCAAGGGGGAGAATGCCACTCTAGCAACCTTTGGTGCTGGATTCTGTAGTTTTGACGATTCTGAGAAGTGTGTGATATACATTAATTTATTGGACAACGCTGTACTGCCCATTCCTACCTGTCTTCCAGATGGAACATTTGTGTGGCCAAAGAGTCAGTATCAGCCGAAATTTGTCACTATTAAGTTTGATTCTTTTGTTTTTTAACAGTGCAATAAAGTTTTAAATTTTACAACTAAGTCACCTTTGTAATTTTGAATGAGTGCTTCATTATAATCCATAAATTTCTGTATCTTTCAGTTGACTTCAAGAAGCTGTTTGACAAACAGGCATTCATGAACCAAATCAAAGAACAAGGAAAAGCATTAGTTAAAACAGCTGCCTCAGAGTTAGCCAAAGAATTCCTCTCCACTCTTGGCCTACCTGAGGTAATTAATTCATCAATTTGAAAACGTTTCCCCTTTCATTGAAGTTGATATAGTTCTATTTAAGCTACAAGTCAGTTATATTTAGGATTTAGTTTGAATCTGCCTTTGGTTACAGGATTTCCTGCAAGAGACTGGACCCTGTCCCAGACCAGAGAACATGACATTTGGACAAGTCACAGAAATTCTGGAAACCAGGAACTTGTCATCCAATGGAACAAGAGATGAGCTAAACACAAGGATCAGAGAGGATGATCTCAGTAAGGGAACTTAAGTCCCCTGCCCCTCCCCCCCCCCAACAAAATTTCTAAAATATGACAATTCTCTCAAGTTCTCCATGGAAGTTGTTTTGATTATTTTTGCCTTCAGATGTAATACTGGGGAATACTAGGGAAAGGTATTCTATCAAAGTCAAATGATTGTATATTGTACATTGTGAATAATTTTAAATGGAATAATGTTAAAGTGGTTATTTACACTGGTGGTTAAGTACGTGTTTTCTATTGTCAAACCATAGACATGGGTATTGAATACATGGTTGCATGATTTAACACAGATTCTAGAGTTTTGATTTTTTACAGCCATAAACATTGGGGAATTTCATGTGGTTTTAAGCTAACCACATATCTAGTGTAAATTTCCCCCACACATAAATAGCCACTTTTACAGTAAATGACTTCATATTTAACAGGGTGTGGCATTCTGGGATTCAACATCACTCTGCCCACCATCAAGAATGAGAAGCTAGCCAAGCACGTGTACTACTCCATAGAGAGTGACTGCATGAGACTGGACGCCTGCGCCGACATTTCCCTCTCCCTGGCTGGACTGTCCTACACCAAAGCTCTCAAGGCTTATGTGGACCTGGATCCATGTAGCTTTGTACTGAAAGTGGGATTTGAAAGCTTTCAACTTACCAAGGTTTTACTGAACTATGACTGGGGTAAGGATATTGTGTTCAGGAATTGCTACTTCAGTGTTTTGTCTTTTTGTTTTAAAATAAGATCTGCATTTTTATTTAATATTGTTGTATATTTTAGGCACTGAAAAACTTGCAGAGATTTCCAAGAACATTAAAGTCAAGTATGTAAAAAACTGTCATATTACTTTTGTGACTATTATAAATTTTCTCTTTGGTTTTTTAAAATGTTAAAACTGATTTAATGACATGTTCAATTTTGCAATTAAAAGGTACAACATCAACAGAAATGTAGACCAGAAGATCTTCATACTGGACTTTGGTCTGCAGATCTGTCTGTCTGATGGGGACTGTATCTTAGATGACTACCTCCTTAAACAGTTTGAATTCCCTATACCCCTCTGTGGAGACTTTGTTCTGCCAGGTAAATTTAGTGAATAATTTGTCAAACATGTAGTACTACATGTACTTTTCTGTTTAAAGTATCTAAATATGTTGGAATTTTGGAGAAATCTGGTGTTTTAGCAAGTTTTTATGTAAGACTTTGCATGTTTTTAGGAGGAGGATCCATTAAAGGAATGTTGGCTGAAATAGGAGGCAAAATGACAGCAGAGGCATTTGATCTTATCCTAAAGAAATTTGATTTAGATGTAGGTTTTAAAATTTCCTGGGTTAAAGAACTCTTTTCTCCACAAAGTATTGTTGTCTTTGTAATTAATCTAAGTTTTTTGAATTCAGTGTTAATGCTCTTATATTTAATTGCAGAAAGTAATAGTATCGGGAGTGTGCACAGTGCCAGAAACTCCAGCCTGTGAGTAGTTTTTATTGCATGTCACCTTTTTCATTGGTAAAGGTTGTATATTCATTATGTCTTACATGACATTGCCTAAAAAATTATGAACTCATTGCATCTTTCTTACTCGCACTGTTAAATTTTATTTGTTAAGGCCTCTTACTCAATTGTAAAGTTCTAGCTTGTCAAATTACTGTGGTAAGGCCTTAGAAAATTGTTGTAGCATGTCCTGCCCTGTTTGACGTGAGAAAGTATATCCCCACCGGCATCAAGCACATGGTGAACTGTGAACTGCCGCCCAACTGCTGGGGAATAGACTGCTGTCTGGATCTGACCTTCACTATCCCCCTAGGAGACATCAAAGTCACCAAAAACATTCCTTTCTGGTTCAAGTTGGACCCCTGTGATTTCTTCATTGACATCGGATTTGGAACAATAACACTGCTAAGAACAAAGTTCTTGACATATGAATATGGTATGGAATCATTTTTAAATCCATCATATGTATTACCTTTTTTCTTCTTCTTTCTTTGTTTTTTTTTTTTAATTTTCACATTGTATGTAACGCAAGTTATTTAAATCAGGTTCCAGCAGTTAAGATACTCTTATATTGTTTAATTTAAAAATGACATTTAATTTGATTTCAGGAACATCAAAAACACTGACCTTGGGATCTGGAAATCCTGCTCCGGTTACAATCACGTAAGTTAGGAGAGAAATAAAGTTTGATATCAATATATCATAACAAAATAAAATTCAATATTCTGATGGCAAAGAAGTTTTACAACCAACAAAATGATATATATGACTATCAAACTGAAAGGTATAAACTAGTTTCAGAATGAATAATAATTTTTATTAAAAAGCATCTTCAGGAATGTATATGTCTTGCAGTCTGATTATATCGTATTAATGTCTATGATATATTTTTTTTTTAGATATTTCATTGACCAAATGGCAGAAAACAAAGGCTTTATTGTGGATGTGAAGGTCTCCATCTGTTTCCCCTTGGATGATGAGAATATCTGTATTCCTACTGAGGAAGGCCTCCATCTTCTACAGAAGGAAGAAATCCCAGTGTGTGATCAACGGGCATTGGTCAACTTCCAAAGTATGCTTATCTAAACGTACTATTTTAAGGGCCAGAAAAGATAATTCTCTTGATAAATCTGGTAGACTACGTAAAATTGCCTAAGACTCACAATATGTTCTATTTTGAAAATTTTAAGTAATTTTTACTTTCTTCATTTTTTCCCCGCCTATACCTTCCTTTAAATCTGATATGAAAAGGTGTTTAATTTATTTTGTTGTTGGGATATTAATTATATATTTTTAACATGATTGGTTTATACATATTTACTCTCATAATTTGTAAATATCTTATCATTTTCTAGATTTCTCTCTGACAAATTGGGTGCAGAATAACACTCTGCGAGTAGGAGAACAGTTAGCTGAGGGGGCAGTGACCTTATTGCTGGAACAGCTAAACCTGACCAACTTCTTCAAAAAACCTCGATGTGACCGCAATAGAGTTCCTTACATACCATCAGTTCAGGGGATTCATAATGGTAAAGCCGTAGACTTTAAAGAAAATATGTTAATTTTCTATGAATACTGTACATGTTGTACGGGAAAATAGTAATGTTTTTAGCCGCTTGTACTTGCATGATTTTGGTTTGAAATCCTGTCTTCATTAATCATTGATTGCACGATTTTTCATCGTTTCCAATTCAAATTTAAGCATTTAGTTTTTAATATGTAACTATATGACACTGGCTTTTAGAAGAAATTGATATCTGACTGAATATTTTCAAATTTTCATTTTGCAGTTTGTCCAAAAACCATTGGGTTTCTCCCCTCCAAGATCCCTGACCCCATGTCCTGCTACATCCCTGACTTCTGTACGGGGGTAGAGTGCTGTGCGGAGATCCCCATGCTGGGGCTAGGGCTCCATGCCTATGTGTATCTGGATCTGGACAAGCTAGAGCTGAGATATGGCCTGGAAACCATAACTGGCACCCTGAAGCTCTTCAACTATGACTGGGGAGACACCATCAAGATAGCTGTGGCCCAGGACTTAATATATTTCTCGTACGATTTTAACTTTTTAGTGGTCAGCATGGTTATGAAATAATAGTAACTGTTGCATTTGTTCATCAAGAGTAAAAATTAAGGCTGACGAAACTTGGTGTAAAAATGTTATTTAAAAGTTTGGGATTTAGTTATTCTGCAGAAAAAGATTTTTGATAAAGACCTGTTATTTTTTCATGCTCACTACAGGTTCAGTGTCAAGCCAATCACAGACGAGCACGTGTACGTATTTAACGCCCATGCCGAGGTCTGTCTGGAACCGGACGACTGCTCCATCAAGATCCCCATCATGAAGAACACAAAGCTGCCCACCCTCACTTCAGTGATCACAGGGAGCAACAAAAGTAGGTCAACTTCTTTAAACTTCTTTGCTAAACATGAATGATCTTAAGTGCATTATAACACAAATTGTAAAAAAAAAAATCAAGGTATTGGTTTTTTTTATTTGATCTTTATCAAATTTTAGAGTTTTACTAATATTAAAAAAAATTTCTTTCAGACTTTTCTATGAGTAACCTGCTGCAAGAAATGGGCAATTTGACATTGGATGGCATGAAGGACAGTGCCAAGGCTGTGTTGTTACAACAGCTGGGAGTGGACCAGTGGATGTCTGATACACCATGCAGTATTACTGACAATCTCTACACCCCTAGTGTTAATGGCTGGAATAATGGTAGAGAATTGAATCAGAGAGAGAGAGAGAGAGAGAGAGAGAGAGAGAGAGAGAGAGAGAGAATTTACAGGTATTATATGGTGTTTGTACAGGAAGAGATTAGGGAATAGAGATAGTTGGGGGATGAATAAGATGTTAATTTTTATAAAAGTATTGAAATAATATAGAGTCAGTACAAGTATTAATAACTGTATTTCTCAAGTTTAGAGACTCAGATTTTTTATATTTGAAAAAAGATGATTTATGTTGTATTGTCTCGTCATTTTGAATACAGAGTGCACCCTGGACTGGGTGAAGCCCCCGAACATCCCCTTTGATAATGTCAAGTGTGCTCTGACCCACAACTGTACCCGTGTGGACTGCTGTGTGAGCTTCAAACCACTGAACCTCAACGTCCATATGTTCCTTCATTTTGATCGCTGCAACTATATCATCTCTGGAGGCATTGAGAAGAAGACATTTTCCTACGGGCTTTTGGATTTCACTGATTTCTGGGGTAGAGTTACTATTAACCTACATCTGGATTAAACTTTACTGCTATATTATATTGGATTATTCATAAAAATGTCTTCTGTATGCTTTTTAGGAAAAGAGGTTTCAATCAACATTGCTGACATTATCTACATAAAGTAAGTTTTCGTGGTTTTTGAAAAAACAATTCATAAAATATAATTGATATAGACACCTTAAAAATATAAATCGGGATTATACAGGTACATTTTCAAGTTTTGCTGCTTGTTTATTGACAACATGTTAATGTCCCTGCTAGGTTCAAGGCCAGTCAGCTGGAGGTGTCCAAGAAGTATGTGCTGGATCTGAGTGTGGAGATCTGTCTGGAGCCCGACTCGTGTGCTCTGGATGTCCCCATATTTGACCAGGTCCTCATTCCTATCCTCAACTGCGACCTCACCATGGATTTCAATCTTAAAGGTCAGAATTTTAACAAATCAGCTGGTACATTTTACTGTCATTGTTGCCATACTCATTGTCAAGCAACTAGAGCATTTAGTAAATAAAAGTAATAATAAAAGCAAACTGTCATGTGATTTTGGTAAAATGCAATCATTCTTCCCATTTTGTGTGTAATTTTCAATATTAAAAGGATATATGTGTATCATTTGTTCCTCACAGTTTTGAATCAGTCTTTAAGAAATTCGATAAATTTGGGGGGAACTTTGTTTCTGTGGTCAATCAATAAAAATTATCTTACTCTCTTTGTAGGATTTTCACTAAAGGAGTACATGAAGCAAGAGCTAGGAATGACGGAGGACGGCAGTCTGTCCACCGCTCTCTCCAACTTTGTGTTTGAAAAGCTGGGACTGAACTCCTTTATGAAGGAGACTCCATGTGATAGATCTGAGCCCCCTTACAGCATCAACAAACTCAACTACACTGGATGGTCCTCTGGTATACAAAAAAACATTAATGAATAGCATATTATATGATGAATTTTCATGTTGTTTATTTTATTTATTTCTTGTGCATGTTAGATGAAATTGAGCTCTGAACAGGATGAAATTAGTTCTTTTTTTCAAAGAACTAGTAGTGCTTTCAAATATATTGCTTTAGATCATGTCTGTATAAGTAAAGTGGATGCCTTAGTTATATTCACTGTTTAACTTTAACTTCAAAGAATGTCCTGCCAATTTGCCGCTGTTCAAGATCCGTGGAACCACCAACTGTAACATCAAGAACACTTGTACGGCGGTGTCCTGTTGTGTGGAGGTGGGTAAGGTCGGCCGAACGTTTGAGTTCATGATGGACATTGATTTCTGTAACCAGAAGTTCACCGTCGGAATCGAGAAACTGGTAGAGGAGGTCTCACTGAACATGTTTGAATATGGTAAGAGCTGAGTTTTTTTAAGATTCTATTTTGAAAATGAGAGTTTGTATCAAAATATTGAAAATTATATAAAAGTTTTCTGCATGAATTTTATGGAAAAATTTAAGGACATTTCTTATCCTTTATTTATTATTTCAACATTCATATTATTCAGTACAATTCAAAGAAAAAAAATGCATGTTAATTGAATTAAAAATGCAATCATTTTCCTTACTAGGAGTAAGAAAGGAAATTGTCATCATGGGAGTGATTAAAGTATGGTATGTATGGCAAATAAAAATCTCTATTACTGCTCAACATTCTCCATACAGAAATAATTTTTGAACAATTTGAAGCTCTTTATTACCAACTTTCTTATTCCCTAACAGGTACACCATATGGGACAATGTAGGAGAGGGGGTCTATGTGGTGACTGTGGACCTGGCCATCTGTTTTGAGGACGGAGGCAACTGTCTGGTCAATGTCAATATCTTTGAAAAAGTGAAACTGTCAAAACAAATCTGTGTCTGGGCCACACAGTTCTTGCATCCTGGTAAGAACATTAATATATTTGGGGTACTGTGGTTTCATCAATATTCGTTGAATACCAATTTTCGTGGATTTCGTTGTTAAGTTGATCCATGAAATTAAATGTTCATTGAAGTTCAATTTCAACTAACATTTTGTATTGATGGGATCATTGGCCACAAAATTACGTATCCTTGAAACTGTGGTTTTCAGAAAATCCACGAAAATTGATACCCATGAAAATTAATGAAACCAAGGTATCAACTAAACAGTTAAAAGAAACTTATTTTATATTTGCTGTAAAGCTGAGTTAGAGACAAGAAATTTAGCCAAATTGAATATTTTTTTTTTATCAGTAGAAAATCTTTACTTAATATGGCTAAATGTTGGTTTCAGTGTTGAATACCAATTTTCGTGGATTTCGTTGTTAAGTTGATCCATGAAATTAAATGTTCATTGAAGTTCAATTTCAACTAACATTTTGTATTGATGGGATCATTGGCCACAAAATTACGTATCCTTGAAACTGTGGTTTTCAGAAAATCCACGAAAATTGATACCCACGAAAATTAATGAAACCAAGGTATCAACTAAACAGTTAAAAGAAACTTATTTTATATTTGCTGTAAAGCTGAGTTAGAGACAAGAAATTTAGCCAAATTGAATATTTTTTTTTTATCAGTAGAAAATCTTTACTTAATATGGCTAAATGTTGGTTTCAGTGTTAGGGTTGGTGTAGATACTGTTTACCAACTTTTAATTTTGACATCTTAATTGCACAAATCCTAGGGAGAAACTGGTGAACTACTTTTCGCATTCCAACCCTATCTACACCCTGGTTGTTACTATATCCATGGGGCAAGGACTGGTTTGTGGAGAGAAATATTTGCGATGGAGGCTTTAGCAAACCTCACAAAAATTTCTTACACATGAATAAAAGTTGGTTTACAGTAATAAGCATTCAATGCATTTGTATATTTATGCTTTCAATGATTTAAAATTGAGATATATTCATTAAAAGAATAATTTTTGAGGGTTTTATGTGTTTCAGACTTCTCCTTGGAGGCCTACATGAAAGAGCAGGGACTGAATGCAGTGGATCAACTGAAGGGCCTCGCTCTAGACAAACTAAAGGAGGCATTGGGTCTACCTACCTACCTCAATGATCCCCCTTGTTCCCTGACCGATTCAAAGTACACCCCTAACACAAATGGTGTCAAAAAAGGTAAAGTTAATAGTGTGTAATTAAATGGTTTATGTAGTTATGTTATAAATTTCCAGTGATATACTGGTTTTATTGGTATTTGTTGAACCCCAGTTTATTTTCTTGGATTACATTGTGAATTTATCTATCAACCAAATGTTCCATTCCAGTGTGTACCAAGGACTTGGGACAGGTAGGTTCCAACTTGCCCACCTTGCCAGGTAACATGGTGTGTCAGATCGGGGAGTCCTGTACCTCCCTGGACTGTTGTATCGGAGCTTCCATCATCCAGCACAACTTCCACGCCTACCTAGACATCGATCCTTGTAACTTTGTGATCAAATTTGGAATCGACAGACTGGAGTTTGTCATCTACATGCAGGAATTCACTTTTGGCATCGAAAAGGACTTCCGCCTTGTGAATGTTGTCAGAATCAAGTAAGGCTTTATTACAGCAAAAATTGCATTTGTGTAATAAACATAATTTGATATGTAGATGAATTATCTGTAGATGTAATTGAAGATGAATGTCAGATTTTGCAATGGTTGAAAGATTTTATGCTTTCACTAACAAGCAAGTTTCATGAGGATCACAACAGCCTCAAAGTTGCCAATATTTATAATTGCAGTCAATATGTGTATTTTTTTTCTAAAGATTTTAAATAAATTTTTAATTTTGCAGTATTTTGTCCATTTGAACTTTTTTTATTACCATTCAATTGCAAAATAAAGTCATTGCTGATAAAATTTGTTTTCCAGTATATGATTACATTATTGGTTTACAACAGGTTTAAGATCTGGGACCTGTCAGCCGAGAATCAGTTTTTGGTCAACATGAAGGTCAGTGTGTGCTTTGAGGAGAGCTCCTGTATCCTTGACTTGGACATTTTCAAGGAGAAAAGACTTCCCAAAAATGTCTGCGACTTTGCAGCAGCTGCTAAGATCCAAAGTAAGCGATCATATGTTAGGAAATCACACTGTTTTCACACTTGGTTCTTCCTCAGACATATTAGAAAATATGATATTCATCTCCATAGCTAATGGGAAGATTCATAGTCTTCTTTATCACACTAAGATTAAAATTTTGATCCTTTGATGTTTGTTTTTTTCACAGACTTTTCCTTTACGAACTGGAAGGACTTGCTGCCAGACAACCCGGGGGAGATCCTGTTGACTGCGGCCAGTGACCAGCTGATGGAGCACCTGGGACTGGCTGGCTACCTGAAGAAAGAGCAGTGTTCAGCCACCTCAACTGCCTCCACAGTCAAGGGCTGGAACGACGGTAACATTGCAGTCATTTGCTCCAGTGTAACTTCGAAGCAATTCAATGAAATTTATGATTCACAGTCATTTTCTGTATGGTGAACTGCACATTATAAGAAAAAATTAGAATTTTTTTAGGCATTTTTTAAAGATAGTTATTCTGAAAGACTTTTATAGTTGCCAAAGAATTTTGTCTCTGTATCCAAAGAAGTGCAGAGTACTGTTTTGTGTCACTTGAATTTGTTAGCATGCTTTAGTAGTTAAGATTACCAGTAACAATTTTGATTTTTCACACAATCATGTATTATATGGATTTTTTTGCTGATCTTTCAGCTTGCCCCAAATCCTCCTGGTACAAGAAACCAGATCTGTCCAGTTTGCCAGTTGTCTGCTCCATCTCCTCCAAGTGCACAGAGGTCAAATGTTGCATGGAAGTCAAGCCAATCAGCAGAAATTTTGAGGCCTACATTAATATTGACCCTTGCTACAAGACCATGGAGATTGGAATTGAGGAATACAAAACCAAAATCAATCTTCTCACCTATTCTTTCGGTAAAATGATCATATCCTACATGTATAAGACGACTTTTATATCAAAATCTATGATGCTTATAATTTTGAAAAATTAATGTACTTATACTGAATTTAATTATCTTTTTTCAGGTGTGAAGGAAAGCTTTTGGCTACAGGATGTTGTAAAGATAGAGTAAGTACCATTTGTTGTTTTTTTAACTGTACGTACAATGGAATGAAGTTCAATTCTCATGGAATTTTTTAGGTACACCTCTTACAGAAATTTACATCATGAACAAATTATTAAACAGAATCTTGAATGAATATTGATACTATTGCATCTCAATGAAAATATCTACAAAAATTTACAATCCAAAGAAAGGGGCTTTTGGTGTATTCAAATGATTTGACAAACTGCAAAAATGATATTAAGTATTTTACCTTTTATGTTTTCAATGGATTGATGAACACCTTGATTTTGTGCTGAACAGATATAGTGTGGTAGATCTGGCAGGAGATGCTAAGTACATGATCAATGCCAAGTTAGAAGTCTGCTTAGAGAGTGGACAGCCATGCTTGATCTCTCACGACATTGCAAAAGACTTGTACCTTCCAAAGATTGGATGCGATTGGTCTTTGGATTTTTCAAGTAAGTGGTGTAGACTCGTTATATTCCTGCCAATGATACAGCTAACAGAACTCTGGCATCCTTCCTTCCATTGATTGATGCCCTCATGCCACCATAATGTGTAAATGAGAGGTGTTAAATATTTTTTTTAAAGTTGTTGCATTTGTTTAATATGAACCATTAAATAAATAAAAATACTAAAGTTAAATTCTCTGTGAAGATATCTGTTCAGAGAATGGGTGAGTTTGGAGAATGGTTCAGTTGGAAAAGTAAACAAAGTGTGTAACAGGTATGTTTGAATTGCCAGGTTTCTCACTGACCGACTTCTACCAGAACATGTCCCTGTCTGCTGGGTCACTGCTGTCAGCCACCCACCTGTCTCTGCTGAAGGAGGCCCTTGGGATCACCAACTTCCTGCTACCCCCCAGTCAGCAGTGTAGCAGGGATTCAAGCAACTACAAGCCTGAGACCCCAGATCAACCGGGATGGAAAAATGGTAGATATACCCCTAATACTTAATTTTTTTTTCAAATTAAAAAAAAAAGTGGAAGTCGAAGTTATGCATACTAATAATAATGTTTTTTGTATGTTTTATTTTATTTTTTTCATTTAAAGTATTTAATACATAGTCATACATATTTCATCAGAATATTTGGAAGTAGTATTTTTATTGAAATTATAAAATATGTTCTTTGCATTTCAGATTGCCCATTAAATGTAGGAAATCTGACACGCTTTGGACAGAACATCCCCATAAGCTGTCACCTCAAAGAACACTGTACTGCTGTGGAATGTTGCATAGATTTCCAGGACCCACTGCAGCAGACTTTCCACCTGTTTGTAGATCTAAACCTCTGTCTCCAGACCTTTGAAATAGGCATTGAGAAGTTCGTTGAGAAGAGAACACTCTTCACCTATACATACGGTGTTCAAGATCACTACCGTCTAGGGGATGTCGTCCAAATTGAGTAAGATGTTTTCATACATACGACATGATATTATACTTTATTAGCTAGTTATGAAATAGTAACCTTAAGTTTGTGTTAGTTACCCTTTGGGATTTAAGTTTTAATGTGTTGGATTTCAAATTTGAAACCTGTTAATGTCATATATTAAAACTGTGTTCATTGTCTTTGCTTAAAGGGGAAGGAAACTAAAAATATGTTGTACAATAAATCAATTAATCATCATCTACTATAATTGTAAATCGTATTTATTTTCATTAAAAACCCCGGAACAATGAATAAATCAAGAAAATCGATCGCTTAATTTAAATTTCCCGTCGCCATGGGGGCTGCCATTGAACTTTAATCTATGACATCACACCATCTTTTCCGGTTTGTCTTAACAACATAACATCAGTATATTCGCTCTAAATGACAAGTTCTGGAAAATTTGAAACAATATTGATTTGAGATCGTTCTTTTACCTTTGCAAACTACAAACTAACGTCAAATGGAGCATGTTCGTTGAAATCTAAAAGCGGAGGTTAGTGTCGGAGAAATCTCCGCGTAAATGTGGAAATTGTCAACAGATGCCAAGTAGAAAATGTCTGCCGTCGTTATTTCGACATGGTAATTCGGACTTTAAAGAATGAATTTTAAACATCCCGATTACAATTATAACATTTATTCAGTTAGCGAAGAACTTGACTTGGATTGAAATATTTGATTGAGGTCGTTTTCAACTTTGAATGATAGCACATTAACAGCTGCCATTTACTTATAAATACATGTATGCATATATTTATGCATACAATGATACATGTATTTGTTCTTTAGATTGATGTGTGAACTCAAACATTATCAATTTTGTTTAGTCGATTATTTGAGTAAACAAAAGGCATAAACCAGCGTTAATTAAATTCAAAGCACTGTGTACATTCATTTGTATATGTAAACCAAACCGGAAGAGATGGTGTGACGTCAAAATAATTAATTTTTTTGGTTTTTAATTTATACCACTTTATTTAAATAAATAAATTATGTTTTTGGCTTTCCTTCCCCTTTAAATGTACAGTTGCAATTTTGCAAGCTTTGTTTTTAAACTTAAGTGCCAGTTGGTTTTTGTAGCTTTGTGGTAGTTGATGTGGACAAAGGGAACCTGGAGTTGACAATCAATCTCAAGTTCTGTCTGGAGGATAACCTGTGTGTGTATGAACTGGCCCTGTTTGACAAAAAGGTGATTCCTAAGCCAGGCTGTAACTGGGATCTGCCTTACCTAGATCCAAGTGAGTTTTAAATGTCTTGTTGTTAATTTATAGAATACACAAATTTGAATCCCACATTTTGGTTTTTGTTCAAATAATTATATGTTACTTAAACAGTATTCCTTTGTCACTAAATCAACTTTATATGACAGAATGTTGAAATGACAAAGTATTTAATATTAAGAGTTAAATGATGAAGGACATTATTTTAGCAATTGTCTTGTACTTTCAGATTTCTCTTTGGACAATTGGTACAACACCATGCAGTTGGCATTAAACTCTCAGCTCTCTAAACTGGATGCTGCTAAACTTCTGGAAGAGTTGGGTGTGGCTCAGTTCTTAAACAGAGAGCCTTGTGAAAGGTCTAGCACTGTATACAGCCCCTCTGTGGACGGCTGGAAAAAAGGTTTGTATCATCCTCATATCAGACTCGATATTCAATTAAAAAAATTATATCAAACACTAGTATGTCAACAAGTTGATCATACTTCCATTTTTATATCTCCACTTCTTAGATTCCGGTAATGATTTACTGATATTTGTTTATTAGATTGTCAGATGGCGGTGTCCACTACCCCCCTGTCCGGTGACCTAACCTGTCTGATCAAGGACACCTGTACTTCAGTCAGCTGTTGTATGGACGTCAATTTCCTACAGAGGGCGTTCGAGACCTACGTCACAATCGACCCTTGTAACTACCTCCTGGAAGTGGGCATCGAGAAGTTGTACTTCAATGTCAGCTTAAACGATTTCACATTTGGTAGGTGAAATGGAGATGCTGCATTAAATTGATTTAAAGTAGGTTTTTATTGCACAATTTTACTGTTTGTCCGTATGCATGCAAAATCATTTGTGTCAAGTCTTTTTCCACTTTCAGGAACAACAGGGAAATTCTATTTGAATGGCATTGTTCGCATTGAGTGAGTATATTTCATCAAGACTATTGATTTAATTTGACAAAAGAAAATTCAAGGAAGTATGCACTATGAATGCTTCTGTCTTTCTTTAGGTACACCATTGAGGATATGCCAGTGGAGAGACAGTTCAAGGTCTCATTGGTTCTCAAAGTCTGTTTTGAGGCCACAGATGACAGCAAGTGTATACTGAGTTTGGATGTGTTGAAAGACACACTGTTGCCAAAGTCTATCTGTGACTGGGTGGCTGACTTTTCTACACCGAGTAAGCAACACTTATATGATATTGCCTTTAAAGCATCTTTTCATTTCCTAAAAATACTAAAAATAGTTGTGTAACCAGCCTCCATTGATATCGTTTAATGTATTTCGAATGAATGTTTTATTCTTTGCAATAATAAGTCAAAATATCTACAATCAGGATTACAAAAACAATGACTTTGAATGTCATCAATTTTAATTAACACTGTAATCTAACAAGTGGCATTCTGACTCAAGCACACAACTCCTTCCCTAAAGCATTGGTTCAGACTCAGCTTAACTGCATGTGTACACTTTGGACAATTTTCCTCAACTGTAAAGTTAAATTTTGCAAATGAAAAAGGTTGCTGTTTGAAATAATAAAATGTTTGGACTTTTTTTCTTGCAGACTTTGATATCAACCAGTGGTACACAGCTGAAGGCATCAACCCTAATGCTGTACTGAGCCTTGTGGACAGAGAGAAGCTGCTCAATAAACTAGGAATCAGCTCCTACCTCAGTGTCAACCCTTGCTCCTTCTCATCGGATACATACAGCCCAGCCAATGCCAAGGGATGGAAAAACGGTCAGTTTTATTCCCTGATTAACATAGTTACAAGACTTGCCTTTTGATATTAGCTCTGCTGTGAAGTTGCCCACTAATGATAATAGCAAATAAGGGATGATAAGACAGAAGCAAAGTTTTTTCTATTTTTAGAAAAAATTAAGCATTTAAAGATGTACAGAGTTTTTCTTGTGACTCTCTTTCATATTTTTATAAAAGAAAAGGTTGTTAATTTCATCTGTGACTTTTGCTTGCTACACAGATTGTAAAAAGGACCTGTCTACGGTGTTGCCCACCCTGCCCGTCTTTGCCCGCTGTAACATTGCCTCGCACTGTACGGGTGTGACATGCTGTTTGGCGGAGAGCTCAGTCCTGGGCACACACTACACCGTGGGCGTCCATCTTGATGACTGCAACCACGTGCTGACCATCAGTGTGGAACAGCTGTCACTTAAAGTCAACCTTAATGGATACAGCTTTGGTAGAAATCGATTGGGATTTTAAATTGTTGTTGAAATAATTTTATGAATTTCAGTCTGAGTAAAATTAATATATAAATGTCTCAAAAAACTTATTTTGAATTTACTTACAGGGGTGTCAGAGAAGCGATATTTGATGAGTGTTGTACAGTTTGAGTAAGTAGAGTGTACACAGACAGTCAGTCTCTGTTTATTCATATCAGAAAGGCATAAACTGAACAGATGTAATGGTTGATGTGTTTTTTCCACCATCTTTCAGATTCACCATTGTTGACCTCCCAGCTGAGAAGAGCTACCAAATCTCTGCTAGTTTTGCTGTGTGTTATGGAGTAGGGACCTGTATTATTGACAAGACAGATCTACTGACAAACTACAAGTTACCTAAGTCTCTGTGTGAATGGGGCTCCGGATTCAAAATACCTGGTAACAATTTATTCACACCTTTTTTTAACTTTGTTAATAATTATAGAATATTAGAAATTCATGACAGTCACTGTTAACTGTATCAAAAATGTTTCCATCATGCATGGAGTTGATCAGTGGTGTTGATATCTGAGATGAATTTGTTACAGAGTTCTCTGGCATTTCCTGGATGACAGCTAAGAACCTGGCCCTGTCAACAGCACTCTCTACTGCCGATTCTGACTCCTTGTTGTCATTACTGGGCATGGACCAGTTTCTGTACGATGCTCCCAACCAGTGTGTCCGGACAGACGCCAAGTATACGCCCAGCACAAATGGCTGGAAAAACGGTGTGTTACCAGTATTCAGTTAACACCAACTGGGGTCATTTTTTGTGCTTTGTTGAAAAATTGTGAAATGTAATTTCTAATGATAAAAGATGATGTATAAGATGTTATTTTTATTCGTAAAATAGGAGGAATTTTCCTCTATCAGTTATTTATTTGTGAACTCTTTTACATGTACATGTATCTAAAAAGCATTGAAACATTTTGAACCCATGGAATTAGAAATTTGGTACATATATTTTTAGACTGCCCAAAAGCTTCAGCCCCTGTGGCCCTGCCGGACAAGGTGTCATGTCTGATCCCAGACATCTGTACCGGCATTGACTGCTGCGCGGAGGTGGATTTCCTGGCGGGGCGTTCCATCAACACTCAGGTCTTACTGGACCCCTGTCAGTCCATTATGAGCCTCAACCTGGAGAAAATGCAGTACAATGTGACCCTGTTCAACTACGAATTTGGAACCACAGATCACTTCTCCCTACAAGGAGCTCTCAGATTAGAGTAAGCTTGGAAATATTTTTCGTAAAACTTGTTAACCTAACGAAAGATGGAGCAATATATTGAGTTAAAATATAGCATGTTCCATTTTCAACTGATGTGAATTTTTTTTCTCTCTCTAGCTTTAACCTGCAGAATTTAAAGATACAAAGGAAATACCTACTAAACCTGAATTTGAGTCTCTGTTTGGAGGCATCCAATCCCAATGACTGCATATTCTCTGTGCCAATTTTTGAGAATGCCATTCTTCCCAAGAATCCATGCAACATTGACCTGAACTACATCAATCCAAGTAAGTATTTTCAAATTATGAAAAATTATCTAAAAAAAGGATGGATTGAATAAAAGTTCACTTTAAAATATACTTAGGAGTATAGAAACTTGGCCAAAAAAAATTAAAACTTATTAAACACATCTTGAACCTTATTGATGAACTCTGCTATGGAGATCTGGTATATGTCAATTTTCTTTTATCATATGTAGGTTTTGATTTGTCTTCATGGAAAACCCTCAACAGTTATAGTTCCATACTGACTAGAGAGCAGACCCTATTCTTGTTGAGAGAACTAGGAATTGAGGAGTATGTAGGAGCAGGATGTTCTAGGACTGCTGCTCCTTATAGTCCAGAGACACACCCAGGATGGAATGTCTCATCAGGTAAAAGAAAGCACCTAAACTTGATTGAATACTGATCTGTAATGCATGTATTATTGGTTAATTGTTTTTCAAAACGAAATTTTTTTCTCTCTTATTCTCATCAGTAAAATGCTATTAGTTTGAAATAAAAGATGTGAAATTAATAGCTTTCTCTATTGTCTCTTACAGGCTGTCCCATCACACCCCCTACCCTTCCCAGCAGTAAGATCAGCTGCTATGTAGGCAGTACCTGTACTAGTGTCTCCTGCTGTCTGCAGGATGACATCACCATGCTGTCCTATCAGCTGTCCCTGGACATTGACGCCTGTGCGGAGAAAATGACCATTCAGTTGGAGAAGATGTTCTACACTGTGTCCTTGTTTGACTATCAGATGGGAACCAAGGGAACAGCCAAACTCTTTGGAGTCCTTGTCATAGAGTATGTCCTCAATAAGCAATACATTATATCCATTTCATTTGAATTCTCTATGGAAATTTTTTACTGAGGATTTGAGTATTTGATCAATTTTGGTACGTAAAATGTCTACAAGATAAGATCCATGTATTTATTTTTTGCTTATATGTCTTATGTAGATATGTGATAGATGATCTGGCCCAGATCAACCATTTCGTTGTGGACATGACAGTGAAGCTGTGCTACAGCAGTGGATCCAGCTGTGAACATGACGTTGTTGTACTACAAGGCTTCAAGCTCCCTAAACCGCTGTGTAACTTTGCAGGAGGAATGTTTGCAATTCAAGGTAGAGTTAAAGTTCCAAACTGAAAATCTTCAAGAAAACTTTATTGCATTTATTTAACAATAAGATTATTATAATTATGTTTCACTCATTTACATTAATTTTGAGAAATTAGTAGGTGTAAGAATATTTTTCAATAACTCTACACATTTTTTCTTCGAAAGACTTCTCACTGAGCAAGTGGATCTCTGACAAGAAGGCTGACCTCCAGGGAGCCAGTCTGGAGCAGTGGGCCATTGATCTGTTGAAGTCAGAGCTGAAGATCTCCAACTTCCTACTGAATCCAGCGTGCAGCAGAGCAAGTCTTAGTGCGGGAGAGGGCAACTGGAATCTGGCTTGTAAGTTCTTTTAACTACAAACTTATTAAAAACTTCCTAGCCAAACTCAATGCATGTACAACTTACATGACTAGAGGTTTTAAATGGCATTACCCAATATATAATTATCAACTTTTGGAAGTCAAAATTAAATTTTCGAAGTTCAAAACCCAGACATTTTTCAAGCATCAGATTCTGTTGTTTTGAAATTACAGCTTGTCCCAGTGCTCCCAGCATCCCTGCACTGCCTGGCCACACCTCCTGTTCTCTGGCCTCGTTTTGTTCTGGTGTGGTGTGTTGTACAGATGTAGCCCTCCTGAAAACTTCCATTCAGTCTGAGGTGAAGATTGACAGGTGTAAAGGCAAGGTCTTTATCACACTGGAAAAACTAGAAGTCGTCATTATCCTCACCAAGTTTGAGTTCTCAACGTGGCAGAAGTACACTCTGCAGAATGTCTTCCGTCTAGAGTAAGACTAATATTTGAATGTGTATAAATGAAAAAAGTTTTTAAGACTAAAGAAAATATTCATTGAAAATGGAAAAAGATAAATAATGGTCATCCATATCAAAAGAATTATTTTGATTTTTGGTGTACTTGTATGAATGACTTTAGGATTTAAATTTTATGCATTTTTTTTAACAAGGTACAAGATAGATTTCCTGTCAGCAGAGAGTGCATTCTTGTTCAACATGAAGTTCAGTGCTTGCTTTGAGAGTGCTGGTGATTGCAGACTCAGCTTCCCCATCATGACCGATGTCAAAGTGCCATTCTTGCCTTGTGATTTCAAAACTCTTCCATTTGCCATACCAGGCAAGATTTTCAGCTGTTTTATTTGTCATATTGTCTTCAGATGTATCACATGCATGTGTTGAAACTTTTTTGAGATACAAATCTTCCTCTGTGAGAAATTTAAAATTTCATTAATTTCTTTTAATATTGTCATTCATATACATCTGATGCTTCTAATTATGTTCAAGTAAGCATTGAGGTTCGCGCATCTAATTCTTTATTAAAGCTAAAGGATATAAAAGTTCATCTCAAGTTTTTCTTGTGTTATTCCTAGGCTTCACATTTAGTGATTTCCTGACCAGGAAGGGTCTGCCTGGGTCAACTACTGACCTACAGAGCCTGGTGGCTGAACAGCTGATGGAGGAGCTGGGTGTAGGGGGGTTCTTCAGCGCCTCCTCCTGTGACAGAGCCAACTATACAGCAGCCCTGGCCTCAGGGTTTGAAATTGGTAAGTATACTGTATTGATATGTATGTCACATTGTGTAAACAGATTCTACTTTCAAATTGAAATTTTCAGATGGGAATATCTTCACCCATGGTCAAAATAGATTTTATCAACTGTTTTATTGCTCAGTTCATTTGAATGATCTGCTTATTCAAGAAAATAAAGTAGAAAACAAAATTGATGCATTGATAAAAAATTATTCAGAGTGAAAAAAGGTCTTGAAAATTAAGTTGAACAATATTTCTGAGGTTTGCATTGGAAATTATGTTCAAAACTGCATGAAAGTTATTCTAAGATTTATTTTGATATATTCTTTTAAAAAACTGTAGATTCAGGCTGTACAGAGAACATCACTCCATATCTACCAACCCTGCCCAGTAATACCAACTGTAGGATATCATCCTCATGTACTGGAATCACCTGTTGTACCGATGTCTCGACCATTGGACGGACACTACAGTACAGTATAGACATTGATGCCTGTACCCACACACTGACCCTGGCCATTGAGGACTTCAGATTCAAAATCTCCCTCATTGACTTCAAATTCGGAGTGGAACAGAAGTTTACCATTGACCAAGTTTTCTCTCTAGAGTACGGAAGTCTATTTATAATTTTCATTGATTAAAAATCTTTATTTTAAGTTTATTTTTTTCCATGCCTGTTCCCATGGAAAAGCAGATTGAAAAGTAATGGTAAAGCATGAAGTGCAACACAGTAAATATTTTGTTGACTTCTTTACAGGTACAAGATAACAGATCTGAGTGGACTGCGACAGTTCCTGGTGGATGCCAAGCTGAGTGTGTGCTTCAATGACCCCTCCCCCTGCGTTATACAGGGCACCCTCCTCAGTAACTACCTGGTCACCAAACCATCTTGTGCCTGGTACACAGGGTTCTGGAAATCTGGTTAGTAAGCACCTGGCTTGAAAAAAAAACCCTCAAGCAATACACTAGAATGCTTTACACATGTTATCGTTAGTTAATATTGCTATTTCTTTGCAAAATTAAAAATGTCATTTGTGTCTACGTGTTTATATCTCATGCATCTTACCTTTTGTTTCACTTTGCAAACATAGTTAAATGCATTAAATTTTACTGTTTAATTATAGATTTCTCCTTGTCAACATACATCTCAACCAATAACCTGCCCAGTCTTGGACAGCTGAGTTCCAGTCATGTCTCCAAGCTGTTGGAGATTCTTGGAATCTCAAAGTACATGAAGCAGCCAGCTTGTGAGAAGGATTCTGGAATATATGAGGATGCATATCAGGGATGGAAGTCTGGTAAAATATATTTGTTGCAGATTTAGGAAATATATGATATTTTGTAATTTTTATCATTAGAAAGTCATGAAAGGGGAATTTTGCCTCCTCAAATTGAAACAATTTTGTTTGTTTATGACTTTTTATACTAAATGAAAACAAGTATATCTTAGACATAACATAATTGCTCTCTAACACATGTTAACCCCTATTCATTTTTGTCCATAAAATATTTGATGTCCATTTTCCTTGCAGCCTGTCTGAAGGACAGCGGAGTCAGCAAGCCAGTGATTGACAGCAACCTGGCTACCTGTATCCTTCAGGACATCTGTACAGGTGTGCAGTGCTGTGTCAGTGTCCCCAGGTTCGGCCTCTCTGTGGAGACCTTCGTACAGGTCAGTGCCTGCGACCACCAGCTGAGGGTCGGCATCGAAAACCTACGGTTCAACAGGAGTCTCTTTGGCTACAAGTTTGGAGAGAAGGAGCAGTTTGACTTGTATGGCTTTGTGGTCATAGAGTAAGTGTTGCTAAAAATTAGTTTTATAGGGCAATGATTGAAGAGCATGTAATTATTGTTCAAGCTAATTAATATATATTTTGTTTATTGACTTTTTGTCCATCTTTGTCTGTTGGCAAGTTCAAACATGGAATCACCTCTAAATTTTACTAAGTAAATTGACTCTTGGTTCACGGTCAAAGTCAGTAATGGGTCAAGGTCAATAATGTAATACTGAGTAGACTTAAAGGTTGAAAACCCTGCAGCGGGTTGCCAAAACTTAAAAATAAAGAGAAAAAATTGACATTCAACAGATTCTTAATAAAAATACCTAAAATTTCCTGTCCTTACATATTTCAGCTTCATCATAACAGACCTTAAGTTTGAGGGAAATGATGGACACTACTTGGTGAATCTCAATGTCAGTGTGTGCTACGAATCAGGACAGCCTTGTGCAGTTGTAATACCAGTCTTTGAAAACACAGCCCTTCCCAAGGAAACTTGCAACAGAGATCAAGATTTCCTTGACTCGTGTAAGTTTTACATTTATTAATAAATCATTGATATTGATTTAAATTTATTTTTCTTTTAAAAGTCATTCATAATATTTCTTTAAGTTAGTACCGTAACCTTGATTGTGGTGTTTTCTTAGCTTTCTCACTGGCAAGCTGGAAGACAAACCTAGGCTTGTCTGGGCCCACCCTGGAGGTCCATTACATCAGACAGCTCCTGCATGACTTGGGGGTGGCCACTTACCTGAAGGACTCCAGTAGTAAATGTGACTGGTCACAGCCTCCATATAGTACTGCTGATGCCAATGGATGGACAGATAGTAAGAAAAAAGGAAACAAATGCTTGCCACTTTAAATGAAGAGAGTGCTAAAATCAAATTTGCGATCTCCAATAGTAGTAGACTGTTAGTACCTAGTAAATCAAATATTTTTGTCAAATTTTAGATTGTGGCACACCAACAGCAGGACTGGCTTCTCTTGGGACAAAAACAAAGTGTGCCATCTCCGACTCCTGTACCAATGTCCACTGTTGTCTGCAGTCAGACACCATACAGGAAACGCTGGACGCTTACATTGATGTAGACATATGCAACGGTAAAATTGAAGTTGGAATAGAGAAGTTCCACTGGAGCGACAGACTGCTGGGCTACGAGTATGGGACAGTCAAGCATGTGTCTATGCTGGGGCTGGTCAATCTAGAGTAAGTCCTAAAGACAGGGGGGGATTTTAAAGAACTTACATATTTGATAAGGCAAGTTATTAAGAAAAAAACAACACCATTTTTACTGTTCTTCATTACAGCTACTCTCTGCTGGACTTGGAATCGGAAAATGTATTTGTTGTCAGCATGAACCTGAGTGTGTGTTACGAGTCAGCTGGTCCCTGTGAAATCAGCATCCCTGTGTTTGACCAACACAAACTCAACAAGCCAGCATGTAATTGGACCAGAGGCTTCGCTGTGAATGGTAGGTTTTTGCTACTTTTGACATGTATTCATCCACTAAGTAGAGTTTATTAATCTTGCTTAAAGGGAGCTGTTCCAGACAGATAATTGAAAAATATTTTTATATTATGTGAATTACAAATACATTAATATATAACAAATGATATTTAATTATTACTGTATTCTACTGTCATCGGAAGAATTAGAATGTTGTCTGTGAAAACAATTTTTAAACAGACTTTTCGAAGGAGACTTGGTTGGATTCTCGAGGCTACGCCGCCAATAGCACACTTCCCTCCTATGTCATCTCGGAGCTGTTGCATGACCTTGACATCATTCAGTACCTGGGAGAGTCCAGCTGTAACAGAAAGTCCATTCCATTCCATCCAAACAGAAATGGATGGAATACAGGTAAATTCAATCATCTGATAATTAAGATGCTCCAAGCATCTTTGATGATGAATTAAATGTACTAGGAATGAAATTGGTGTCTAACTGTCATTCTTGCATAAAATGCCTATTTTCCTCTGAATTACAAATTGGAATTCATTGTCGACACATTAGGACAGAGAAACAATTGATATTTGCAATAGCATTTGAATTATTGATTGTCTTGAGTTCATAAACATTGTTCATATTTTAACTTGAGTCAAACACTTAATATATGAATCTGGGGTCAGATTATCTTAATTCGTGAAGTATTCTTAGTACATGAATCTATAATCAAAATTAATGATTGATTAATGAATAGGGTAGCTATGCTGTAGCAAATTCTTATTCTTGTCACAGGTTGTGATCAGCCAGTGAGCTTGGCTCCCATTGGGTCAGACACCACCTGTCACCTGTATAGCTTCTGTACGGGGGTCAGGTGCTGCTCAGACCTACCCCAGCTCCAGAGGTCCTTCAACACCTGGCTCATTCTGGACCACTGCAACTTCAAGCTCAGTGTGGGCATTGAGAGGTTCTCCATTAACATTAGTCTGCATGATGTTAAGTTTGGCAGGAAGGAGGTGGTCAATCTCAATGGTGTTGTCAGACTTCAGTAAGTTTTTTGGTTCTTGATGGACATTACATGTAGAATTACTGTAGAAGTCAGGATTGAAAAATAAGGACCGGTACTTTGGCATCATCATTATCTGTTGAGCAAAAATTTAACTGAATTTCATTGTATTTTTGATCCTTGAAATTGAATGTTTAGTAAAATTCAAAACATAACGAAGTTGTTTTGAAAGAGTCATTGACAATGAAACTTTGTTTTAGAAAATATGTGAATTTTTCAAAATAAACCACTGTGGTCTGTAATTTATATCATTCATTTGATATACCGATAATAGAGGACATGTTTTAAAGCGAAAATCAATGTATTTGTAAACATTGTAGTTCTTCATTTAATCCAATATCTTACTCCAAATTTTAATGTAATTTTTGTGCTTGATTATGTTATTTGAATTGGTGCCATTTTTAATAACAGGTATGAAATTGATGACCTGGTGAGTGAGAGAAAGTTTTCAGTCAACCTAAATCTGCAGATTTGTTTCGAGTCCAACAAACCATGTGACATAGACATTCAAGTGTTTACCAACACAAAACTTCCCAAAAAGCCCTGTGATTGGACTACAGACTTCATCAATGAAGGTATGACTTGTTTAAATTAGACGCTCAGCATGTTATAGAAGTTTTTGGATAAGGCAATTTACACAAAATTTTGAGTAAATGTTCATGTAATTCATATGATGAACAACTTGTGAAAATTATACTCATGTTGACAATAAAGAATTCTGATGCAGTCATCCATGTGTAGCAAGGTATCACTACTAAGGAAATCTTAGATAAACCTTTCTGATATTTTGATGTTGCAGCCTTTTCATTTGCATCCTGGAAGTCTTCCCGTGGAATCACAAGCTCTGGCCTGACAACGAACCAGCAGAATGAACTGATGGAGGACCTCGGCCTGTCCCAGTTTGTCAACAAAGACCTGCAGAAGTGCAGCAGCAGTAATGCACCTTATGCTGGAGCTGTCAACAACTGGAAGAATGGTAGGCTGCCAATAGTAATCAAAATCTATTTCTCTTTTTTTATAACATTCCAATGGATGCAGACATTAAACTCTTATTATTTCTTAAAAAAAAAATTTAATCAGAGTGCCCCCTCACACTGAAGTCTGCCCTGCCCTCCCTGTCCGCTCAGCCCATCACCTGTCATGTGGACTCCTCCTGTGGTGGTCTCCATTGCTGTATCAATGTGGCTTCCCTCAGCACCACTTTTGCCACCAAGCTGGAAGTGGACCCGTGTAACTACAAGATGACTGTGGGTATTGAGAAGCTCGTCTTCTCCAAAGATCTGTTTACCTATGAGTGGGGCAAGGAGGAACAAATGTGGATGTTTGGAGTGGTTAGGATGAAGTAAGATACAGACTTTGCATTTTTGAATTCACCTATTGATTTATGAAGTTTTGAATTTATTGAATAATGTGGTACTGTACATTTCACACTCTGTTTTTGTTATTGTTGGTTCTTAAATATCAAGTTCTTTTGACAGAATCATTAACTGACATTTTGTCTTGCTATGGCTAGTTAACAGGTTACTTATACAGGAAGGATGTCTGGTCATCTATTTGGTTGTTTACAGTTTTCAGGCTGTAGACTTGTGCATGAAAAATGTCTCTGACTTTGTAATGACTATTTTACAGGTTTAGGGCTGTAGACTTGTACACAGAGGGTTTCTTCCTGATGGACCTGAAGTTTGAAGTGTGTCTGGAGGCCAGCCAGGTATCTTCTTGTGGACTGTCAGTAGATATACTACAGAACTTCTACCTCCCCAAGAAAACGTGTGTGTGGAATGCTCCATTCATCACACCTGGTAAGTGACTGCCTTATCTCTTGTCAATGGCTGGAAATACAAATTTCTTAAAAATTACTGAATCATAAAACAATACTTTTGTATTCTTCAGGATTCAATCTGACATCCTGGAGAGCCACAGAGGGTGTGGCTGACACTGTTCCAATGGAGTCGGGAGCTGTGGATAACCTCTTGTCTGACCTGAACACTGCAGGGTTTCAATTGTTCCCATCTTGTGCTCACACAGACAGGACTTACCAGAATGCCGCAGCTGACTGGGCACAATGTAAGATCAGCATTGAAAGGAATCTTATTGATATGTGACTGAATTTGTATTGATGCCTTAAGATATCTTGTTAATAAATTATACTTTTCAGTGACTGAAAAAAGGGAAAAGATCTTATAAAATAAACATGAAAAAAGGATGATTTGTTGAACTTTGAAACTTATATCTGATCTAATCATTTCAGACTGCCCAGAGGTAGTCCAGACAAGTTTGTCATCAGTGTCGGACAAGGCCCTGTGTGCTGTGTCCTCAAGCTGTACCAGCATCAGGTGCTGTGTGGCTGTACCTCTCCTGAACAGGACATTCGAGGTCAGCCTGGAGATTGACGAGTCCTACTATGTCATGAGAACAAGCGTGGAGAAAATGCAGAGGAGACAGTCCCTTGTAGGGTACACATTTGGTACAGAGGAAACACTCAGTATAAATGGAGTCTTTGAACTTGTGTAAGTTGTTACATTTCAAGATTGTGTTTGTTGATGAAAGTTTCTAGATGTATCATGTAAAGTATGTTAACCTGTTTTCATCTTGACAGCTACAAGGTGAATGATTTGGTGGATGGTAACATGTTTGATGTCTCCATGGCTGCCAAGGCTTGTTTTGTGGATGGTGGAGACTGCGAGTTTAGCCTCCCTATTCTGACCAATGCACTGATTCCAAAGACAGGCAGACAGTGGGATGATGCCTACACAACCAAAGGTAACAGAAATGAATCTCAGAACGTATTACTTTGATTCTGAAAAATTATTAGAAATCATGGATAAGGTGAATACCTTGTTCAATCTGCAGTTAAACTCACTAATAGTTAAGAGCTAGGAATGACCAATTTGCTTCATTATAAATGTAATTCATTATAGTTAATAAGTTTATCATATTAAGTTTTATCACTCAAGGCAATGAAACTGACTTCACTACAAGTGCAAACTAGTTATAAGTGTGTTGGCTCTAACATGTTTAGCTGCACCTGATTTCGATCCTTGTGATCAAGTGTGGTAGTATGTTAATGAGTATGATGGTCGCCCATGTGAGTTTTCCATGGGCACTCCGGCTTTCTCCCACACCAATGACCCCATTCACGCTAACATCTGTGGAAACGAGATGTTAATATAAGTCGTAGAACTTGTTTGTTAGTTGCTGTAAATTTGATAAGTTCAGTTTTTAACCAACTTCTATAATGTTAAACCATTTTAACACAAGTCAGTATCTCCTACAGACTCCCTGAGTCAGTGGCTGAGTGAGAGGAAGCTCACTCCTGGTGCTGTGCTGCCCTCCTACCGAGTCAGTGAACTGTTTGAGACGTTCTCCCTCAAACCATACCTTCAGTCCACCGCATGTTCTGCAACAAATGCCCCATACTCAGGAGGCTCCAGTGGATGGAAAAATGGTACGCAATATTATCACTTTAGTATAATTCTAACTTGTATTTAGTGTAAATTTTTAACAGTTAAAAGTAAAAATTTCCCCCATATTTTATTCAGATTTTGCAATTCTATTGATAACATCCATTTGTTGTAGATTGTGCTGCAGTTACTAGTCTGTCAACTCTGACCTCTGACCCTTTGAACTGTCACCTTGACAGCAACTGTAACAAGGTGTCATGCTGTGTGGACTCGACCTTCACCTCCCGGACCTTTGAGGCCGTGATGGTCATTGATCCTTGCACCAGAACACTGACGTTGGAGATTGAGGACTTGAAAGCTGTCATTCCCTGGTCAGAGATCAAGTGGAGTGAGTCCTTTTATTATTTAGATTAGTTTGTATAGTTCATTTGGATTTTTTTTACTGTTAATTGATACATGTTGATATAAACTGTTATTTTTTTCCTTCAAATAATTGTAGGTACTCCCAGCAAGTTCTATCTCTTCAGTGTTGTAAGAATAGAGTAAGTTGGAAATTGTTTAACGGTACATTGAAATTTTATTTGTAATTGTTGATAGAACGAGAGGTGAAACGTGATTTGTTCTCTTTCTTAGCTATGTCATCCATGACTTGTATGCAGAGAACTTCTTCTTGGTGGATCTGAAGATTTCCATGTGTTGGGAGTTGTATGGAGATTGTGAATTTGTTTCCACCGTTTTCCAAAACACATTCCTACCAAAGAGAACCTGCCCAGGCAACATGGACTTCAAGAATGCAGGTTAGTTTTAGTTACTGGGTACCAATGACCAGGATACAAATCAAAAGAGTTACATATTGTACATACCATAGGTATTGGGCTCATGACTCTTTCCTTCAAGTTTCAGGCAAGAGCATTGCTTGCTTATTATGTAAAGTTAAAATATACATTTGTATCATATTTGTATTTTTTTTTCATCATTATGTAGAGTGTTTAATTCCTAGTGGTTTAGGGTTACAACTTAAATATTGTCTTTGAAAGGTTTCTCTCTGAGTACATATGCCAGCACCAACAGCCTTGACCAGAACAATCTCCAGGGCAATGACCTGGCTTACCTGTATGATTACCTGGGGATTTCTAGTTACCTGAACACCCCCACCTGTAACAGGAGTGAGGACAAGTACACACCCAGCACCAATGGTTGGACAAGCAGTATGTAAAGTTTCACACATTGTTTCAGTTTTGTAAAGATTGTATATTATTATTAATAATGTATTAAGACCAGTGTTCTATGAATATAGTACAAGTGTTTATTTTGTGGTTATTTGTCTGGTCATTGTAGATTGTACAACTGATCTGACCAGCCAGCTGCCAGCATTGGATTCTGTGACAAACTGTGTGATAGACTCTTCCTGTACAAGTGTGGATTGCTGTATGGAGGTTCCCAAACTGTCGGCCCGCCCACTTAACTTTCACCTCTCTCTGGATGACTGTGATTGGAAGATCAGTTATGGAATGGACAGTTTTGTCATTCAGCCCACTGTGCTATATGATTTTACCTTTGATCAATGGAATGAGTTCTGGATGAGAGGAGTCTTCAGAATGAAGTAAATATTTGTCAATGAGTGTTTATATTTTTTTAAACCCAATTTTTTAAAAGTTTTATTTAACACCCAATTTACTCTATTACATTTTAAATTATGTGATGAACTTGACTTGAAATATCTGTTAAAGACTCCAAAAACCTTTTAATTATTTTTTTAAGGTTCAAGGTCACGGACCTGAGTGGACTTAACAAATTCAGGGTCAGCTTAATTATCAGTGTTTGCTTTGAAAGTGGAAGTGCATGTGAAGTAGAACAAACTATTCTAAATAATGCCATTTTGCCTAAGCCACAGTGTGACCTTAATATTGGAACTCAAGGAAAAGGTGAATATTTTCAAATTAAGTTTTGTTTTTGATGTAAGTTGTATAAACTTTATCAAAACATGTCTAGTTCATACAAAATGTATTTCATGCACCGGTAATGAATAAGCAGATGTAATTCCATTCATGCATGTACTACCCCAAAAGCAATTATAACAAACATCGACCAGATTTGTATTCAGTATATGAATACAATGTATGACACAAATCCATAGTCAGTCTCTTATTTATTTTTAAAGACTTTGTACTCAACAACTGGAAGAGTGAAAAAGGTGTGACTACAATGGAAGAATCCAGCATTGCAAGACTGGAGGAGGATTTAGACATGTTTGGTTACCTCAATAAGGCAGCAGATATTTGCAATAAAACTGCAGGAATATTTGCATCTCCAGCAACTGGATGGACCAATGGTTTGTTATTAATTAAGCAAATAATTGATTTTGAAGAAATAGAAATTTTTTGCTAAATTTTAGTGTTAAGCTCTCTGTCAATGACCACAAATTCTGTTAGAATATGCCTTTTAAAGCATTTGATATCGTCCATGAAATAAAAAAACAAGATATATAATTGTTCATTTTAAATTACTTCTTGTTTAAATTCAAATAAATGTCATGTCATGAAATACATGGACAATTACCAATTAGAGCATCACTGTTCCAGTAGACAGACTGGTTCATAATGTAAAATACATTTGACTACTTGCAGACTGCCCCGCCTCATTACTGATTTCCCTACCTGTAATCAGTGGACCTTTGACCTGTAACCTGGGGTCATCATGCTCAGTGCTGACCTGTTGTGTGTACGCTGAGCCACTGTCCAAACATGTAACCACGGTTCTAAACCTGGACTTCTGTAACGACAAGATGACAGTCGGCATAGACAGGTTCTCCAGGGAAATCAGACTCAGCACTTACCAGTCCTGGGGTACGTTCACATTTCCAAATTCTATGTAAGCTAATAAAACTAGTACAGTGACTCATAATTCTGGGTCATGTTTTTACAAATTGTATATTTAACATAAATCGTAAAATAGGAGCAGACAAGCTGGTGCTCAGCTTTTGCAGTTTTCTTTCCTTAAAGCTGAACACCAATCATAAATAGGCACCATCATGGAAGTATATAATCCTTTCAATTTCATTACATCAGATTGCACACCTGAAACTCGTGAATGAGTGTAGTATTGCTTTCTTGGTCTTGGATTTTTTGCATTTATTTCTTGTTATATTTATATTTCATCTTATTATTAAATAAGTGAAAAAGTGCTTATATTAAATTCCAATAAAATCATGATTACAATGATGTAAGATGAGTGTCCACACAGATGATACCTCAACAGCATAATACCTTGAACTGTGAAGAGGTCTGAGGCTTATATATAGGGATTGCAGGGATAGCAGTGGTGGACGAAGAGAAATATGGCAGACAATATGCCTTTCACGAGTAGTGTTCAGCTTAATTAAGAAAGATTTTCCCATTTATAATTGGATTTCTTTTTTCTGATTTGATCAGGTCAGCAGCAGACACTAGACTTAAGTGGGATCTTCCAAGTGAAGTATGACATATTATTTGATTATATTGCTTTATTAAGATTATGATGAATTTTTTTACTTTTTACTCCCTTTCTCAGTTTAATCTACAATTTTCCCTAAAATTTGACACAATATAAAATTTCTTATCATACATTTTGAAACCTTGATATATACATAAATCATATATTTTATTTTCAGTTTTACAATTGATGACTTGCCCAACTCTAACCTGTATTTGGTCAGCTATGCTCTTGGAGTATGCTGGGAAGGCTCCAGTAATTGCGAGGGATACGCCATTATGACAAATATACTGCTTCCCAAAACTACCTCCACATGTAACTGGAAGGCAGACTTTGTGGATCCTGGTATGTAAAGCTTATTCTCTGTTTGAAATAATAAACCGTACATTATAGGTTTGATATCTGTAAAAGATGGTGTGATGGAAATTGGGGGGAAAAGTCTCTTTCTCTCTCTCTCCTCCCTCTCTCTCTCTCTCATTTGTAATGCTACATGTATATATAACTACACTCAGAAAGCCCTTTCAAAACCCACCATTCTACAATATCCTATGAATGAATTTAGATTTGCTTTGCTAAGATTTTACCCAATTTTTTTTTTACTGTGTAGCATTCAGCCTATCAACCTGGCAGACCTCTAACAGTCACGCAGACAGCACACCTTTGACTGAGCAAGTTCTCCAGGACTTGATGAAGTACCTCCAGATGTCACGCTACAAGGATGAGGACTGTGTGATGACAGCACCCCCATATACTCCCAACAATGGAGATGGCTGGAACATCAGTAAGAATGGAATTAAATCTTCTTTCTGATACGTTAACATAGTACCCGTTTTGGTGCTCTCTTGTATGATATGACATTGAGAATGCAAAAAAAAAATTTGTGCCCACTATTTCAAGTTTTAAAATTATAGTTTTCAACCAGGTTTATCGAAACAATGTTTAATTTTGCCATTTAATAGCAACTTCTACAAAACAATTTTCTGGCGATGGTAACATCGTATACATGTACTTTCATATGACATATTAGCTTGTCCAGACAACTCTAATCAGACAGCTCTACCCAGCACAGTGGCCTGCCACCTCCCTGACTCCTGTACAGGGCTGGACTGTTGTGTATCCAGCTCCAAGCTTGGCAGGAAGTTCCGGGCCACACTGGACATAGATCCATGTACCTCAATGGTCTCTGTTGGAATTGACAAGTGGAAGTTCTCAGAAATCTCACTGGATACCATTACAAAATTAGAAACAGGTATGAAAAAGAACATGTTTTATGGAAATTTTAAGACAGACCAGTAGAATATATATTTTATCAAAGAATGGGTTTGATACATAAAATATTAATTGAATTTTTTTTTTCAGAAATGACAAAGAGTGTCTGGCTTAAAGGAGTAGTAAGAATGGAGTAAGTATATTATATCTGATAAAATATCTTATGTAGTAATCATATAGTGTACATGTATGCTGTTTCGTTTTTTTTAACTTTTATATTTTGAATGTTTGTACCTTCTTTTTCCAGTTTCACTGTTGAAAACCTTTGGAGTGCAAACAAATATCTAGTCAACTTGAAGTTGAGCGTTTGTCTGTCTGTCAGTGGAGCCTGTGAAGTTGAGAACATAACTATCTTTGAAAATGCTGTTCTTTCCAAGAAACCATGCAACTTCAACTCACAGCTTCCATCAGGTAAACTTTGATGATAACTTAAATATTGATATCTAGTCAAATTTACCTTTCATCATGTATATTTTCATACATGTATCATAAAAATTCTTTCAGTTAAGATAACAAGGATAGAACTTAACGTTTAAAAGTAATTCATCAGATTTTAATGATACATGTATCAAATGAATCAGGATTTTCAGTATTGAGTAAATCTTTGTAATTTTTATAGGATTTTCACTATCCTCCTGGAAAACCAGCCATGGATTCAGTTCAGCCGACCGTTTACCAGTGCACACTGCAGCTAAGGTTCAGGACTTACTGAAGCTTCCCTTGTACAGGCTGAGCTCAGCATGCAGCAGAACCCTGGCACCATACTCCCCAACTTACACTGGATGGGTTGAATGTAAGTCAGTTTGACAAATCTATGACTCTTGACATAAGAACAGACCATCATTTTCATACACTTACATAACTGTATTTTCTCCATTGTCATTGTTTTTATTTCATAATTCTATAAAATAATTCTTTTGTTTGATTGTGTAGCATTTCATGAATGAGGTATATATGTTTTAAGTTGATGTATTTTGTTAATGTTTTAAAACAAAGTGAACTCTGGCTGTCGTATCCGTGGCCTGCCATTCAATCTGAGACAACAGACGTACTGCGTGGTGGAATCCAGCTGTACTAAGATCCAGTGCTGTACGGATGACTCCGAGTTCCAGTCCACCATCGCCTGGTTCATTGACATGGATTCCTGTAACCATCAACTGGAGGTCGGCATCGAGGGCCTCAAGTCCAAGGTCTCCCTGCTCAACTATAAGTTTGGTATGAAGGAGATCTTGAGAGTTTTAGAATTATTTTTCTTATTTTATGCTGCATTGCAATGAATATGAATTATTGACTTCTTGGCAATTCTGAGGTGAATAATTTTAGTTTTAAAAAATAACATACTTTGAAGTGTGTTATGAAAAGGTATTTTGTTTCATCTAAATTAAATTTCAGTCATAAGCTTATGGTTTAAGAGACTTTCAGAAATCATTGCTATCTTAGTCACATTGTAATTGATATGATTTCAGGTGAACAAGATTCGTTTAGCCTTGGAGGAGTGTACCAACTAAGGTGTGTAACTTACTTCATAAACACACACACACTTTAATTTTATACTTTTCATTATCTATCTGGTCGGCAAAAACTGTATACCTCTTGAAATATGTTTATAGAATAAGAGATCTATCCATTGATTGGTTTTGTAGCTGTGTGATAGGTTTTGTAGCTATTTGAGTGGTTTTGCAGCTATATGTGGTTATTTCTGTTGGTAAATTGTGTAATGTTTTGTAGCTATGTGAGTGGTTTTGTAGTTATGTACTAATTGGTTTTGTAGCTATGAACTAATTGGTTTTGTAGCTATGTGATCCATGACCTGAGCAGTGAATCTCACTTCCTGATGAGTGTCAATGTCAGCATCTGCTATGAACCCAACAACTGCTCCCTGTCAGAGGTTGTAGTGCAGGATGTCATGTTTCCCAAACCTGTCTGTGACTTCAAGAGCACAAGCTTCAAGATGACAGGTAAACAGCTCATTTTCAGCTACATATTACAAAATTGGACTTGTGGTTGAATTTGCTAGTTCACTTTGTGAGGACAAACAGCATAAATTATATTTTTTCTATATATTTAAGGTTTTCAGCTTAATTCTACAAAGTTAATGAATTTAAAAGTTTAAAAAAAAACTAACTGTAAGTTTATATTTGTCTTTTTTTAAATGAAAGGTTTTGAGTTGTCCACCTGGAGTGCAGATCATGGTTTCACGGTTGGAACAACTCTGCCAGACTATGGTGTGATGCAGCTGCTGAAGGACTTGGGACTGGCTATGTACATGAAAGAGAACACGTGTACTCCGTCAGACAACTTCTATGTCAATAACACTGATGGATGGCAGAAAGGTTAATTTTGTTGTTACATTAATCATGATGCTTATATTACTAGTATCTTATTTGGTTAAAGGCTCTGTGTAGCTTGAACCAAAGCTTCATCAACACATGTTTATACATGTATTTATAGTGTTTATTTGACTAGCCAAGATTATTTGTTATCGTAATTCAATTTCAAAAGAAAAAATATTTCTTCAATGGACACTATTACAGAATGTCCTCTTGATATTGCCACAACTGCCTTATCTTCTGGCATTGTGTGCCACATTCCGTCAACCTGCACCACCGTACAGTGCTGTTTGGATGCCACCACTCCACTGGGGCGGTCCTTCACCACTGTCCTAGATCTAGATCCCTGCACCCACCAACTTACACTGGGAATCGAGAATTTTGTGCTGAAGGTCTCCTTGTATGACTTTGAGTTTGGTAAGTCGAATATGATTAAGCTTGTAACTTTCATAAGAATATTTTGTTGAAATGTAAACATCATTTCTGTGATAAATGAACATATTACATAGGACTTTATTGACTGTCATTAAATCTCAACTTTCCTTTTTAATTTCAGCCAAGGAACAGTACTATTATTTGAACAATGTTGTCAGAATGAAGTAAGTGAAATATTTTCTGCTTTGAAATCATTTTAATTGTGAGCATCAGGCTTTGCATAAAATTCAGACTGTTCTATAATGAAGACACTCAACCCATAGAATTTCAGCCATTGTGAATCTAAATGTTACTGAAAATGCATTTTATCAACCAAATCTTGATTTAAAAAAGCTCTTTTGTTTTCTTGCCATAAGATGCACTAAACTTCTTTGCTTTTGTCTGTGATTGCATTGTGTGAGTCCTTACTAATAATGTTGTGCTGTTTGTTGTAGATATGCTGTGTATGACCTGAAAATAGACAGGAAGTACCTGGTAGACCTGAGTATAGCGCTCTGCTTCAGCACCGCTGGACCATGTGTGTTGGACACTGTGGTCTTACAGCATGTTGTCCTACCAAAGCGAGTCTGTAATCTCTACGCAGGATACTCTAAAACCAGTAAGAAGGCTTCACTTATATACATGGATATGAATAGCACAAGATGTACAGTCATGTAAATGAATAGCACAAGATGTACAGTCATGTAAATGAATAGCACAAGATGTACATGAATTCCTTCATTCCTGAAAAAAAAAATCTATTTTGCATTTGATATCGAATGTTAATCTTTGTCAGAAATTGTTGCTTCTTCCTTTTGCTTCTTCCTCATATCACTGGTTTCTTGAAATGGATGTTTCACATGCTATTGATGGTTTTCTTCTTGAATAGATTTCTCGCTGTCTGAATGGAAAAATGAAAACAGAGTTACATCTAGTGACCTCTCATCCACTGAGATTGCTCTCCTGCAAGAGGATCTTGGGATATCGGAGTACATGATGTCCTCTAGCTGCTCCAGACAATCAGGAAACTACATCCCACATACCTACTACTGGAGTGATGGTAAGTTAAGGAGGTTTTCCACAGGGAGATTGAGAAAAAATTGGGTTGTTATGGACCTTTAAGCATAAAACGGAACAATCTCCAGTTTGCTTTTGAAACAAAAAACATATGAATGTTTATAAATGTAAGAGCCCATAAAATTTTCATTTGTAAAATGCTTGTTTAACATATTTGTTGTTAGGAATTGACATCTTTTGATATGCAAAAAGCCTCAAATTTGAACGTTTCCTTTTCCTCCAGCTTGTGGTAAGGTGTCTGGAATGACCCAGTTTACCTCCGGAGACAACATCAACTGTTACCTGGCTTCCTCTTGTACCCAGTTTACCTGTTGTATGGATGATCTAGTTATACAAAGACCGGTGGATATTCAATTCACCCTGGACAATTGCAACTTCAATCTCCATGTCCAGATAGAAAAACGGGCTGTGGATATCTCGCTCCTTGACTATAAATGGGGTAAAGTAACATGGCTTCTATGGAATCAAAGTTACAAAAGTTTCAAATCTTTTAATATCTACTTTTTTAAAATGTTAATTACATAAATTTGGTTTTACATGTACTTCAACTTGGATATTCATCAACTTAGAAGATAAATTGTTTTTGGTCTTTTTATCCAGGAACTTTGGAAAAGATGGATCTGTTTGGAATCTATGTCATCAGGTAACAAAGAAACAATTTAATACTGGTACAAAGGGGAAGGGGGGACTTCTATTTGGTTTGTTGATTAGTGTATTACTAAGTTTTTAAGGTTTGACACTTTATAAGCCTATTTATGTATCATTTCACTTTTGTTTCAGTTTCACAGTAGAGAATCTCTACAGAGAGGGGGCCTATCTTCTGAGTGCCAACATCAGTCAGTGCTACGAAGCCAACCAGGACTGTGCCATAAACCATGTCCTGTTCACAAACTCCCTCCTTCCCAAGTCTGTTTGTAACTGGTCCTCCGATTACAAGATTGCCAGTAAGTTGACTATTTATATCATCACTTTAAATGACTTTGTGTTCAATTTGTTTATTTGTAAAACTTATTTGTCTGAATATATGCTCTTGTCTTTTTGAATGGAGTTCTTGTCTTTGGTCTGGAAAATGGACTAGAGATAACTTTAACTTAACATTTCTGATTTGGAGTTCTTTATTGTTTTTCAATTTAGACTTCTCTTTGTTGACCTGGAAAATGGACAGGAGTCTTGGAGCAGGAGATATCCCAGATGTATACTTGCTTCAGCTGTTAGAGGAGACCGGGCTTGCCGGTTATGTTAAGCAACCAACATGTGACAAGGCAGCTGGATTATACACAGGGGCAACCAATGGGTGGACCAAAGGTAAACAGATTGATAGGCAAATTAATGAGCATAGTTTATATTGCAAAACAGATTTATTTTGCATAAAAGAGTAAGACTTTTTTTTTTACAACAGAAACTCTTGAAATGTATCAATTTTTTATTTTTTGCAAAGCCTGCAGTGCCAGTGTCACCTTACCAACCTTGACCTCTGACATCAGCTGTCACCTGGATGACACTTGCACTGGTCTTCAGTGTTGTGTTGCTTCTTCTCAGCTGAAGAGAAGTTATGAGGTGTATTTCAGCATTGATCATTGCACCAGCAGCCTCAGCATTCAGATAGAGAAGGTCTTCTATAACCGCACCCTGGTCGGATTTCCATGGGGTGAGATTCCACTCTACAAACTGCATGTTTACTACAAAACACATATTTTCAGTAGCTGATACATTTATTTGATTTAGATAATGTCTTAATAGATACTAGTCAGTATTTGTATGATTTAATATCAATATTTCATTTGACTTTTTTCAGGTACTGAACAAGAATTTAGACTTCAAGGAATTTACAGAGTGAAGTAAGAACCTCTCAGTCTTTAAGAAATTTTTTTTTCATTAGACATTCATGGCTCTAAAATAAATGTATCCAATGCTGTTTAAAGAATTCTTATGAATTTGTTACAATCAGTAAGAATTTTACCATAATGATTGTTCTTCAGATACACTTTGGACGATTTGCCCCATGATCGAGCCTATCTTGTGTCAATGCAAATTATGGACTGTTACCAGACCAGTGACCCACAATGTATTGCTGGCGATACTTTTACAGTGCTAGATAACTCCATCATACCAAAGGCTCTGTGTAGCTGGGACCAAAGCTTCATCACCACAAGTATGCACATCATTGTTTCATTAATATGCCATTGAATAATTTTTCAATGGTAATTATGAATTTTTCATTTATAAAATTTTTCATTCTGTTTTTTTGATTCTTTATTTAGAGTATTTCCTGATATGGTACTAAGAAGTGTTTCGTGGAAATTAGTACATATATTTGGTGCTTTACTTATAATGATTAGTATTCTGATTTTGATGGTATTTTCACACTGTTGCAGACTTCTCACTGACTGACTGGTTGTCTGAGAACGGTCTGGCTGACACCACTGCCCTGTCCAATCAGGACCACAAGTTGTCCCAGTTATTGGACCAGCTGTCTGTGTCCCAGTACTTACTGACCACCCCCTGTACCCCCACCTCATCCTCCGCTGTGGATGGATGGACTCAGTCTATAGGTAGGATTATTCAGTCAACAAAGTATGGACATTTTGATGGATATAACTTAAGTTAGTTTGTCATGAAAACCAGAATATATAGCAGATTTCTCTGACTGTGCAATATTGTTGTTTCACTAATGCATGTATATGTGGACATAAATTTTCGTTGATTTTGATAAACCTGCATTTTCTTAGAATATGTAAAGAAAGTATTGTAGACATTGGCTCTACCAATATAATTGTTGTTATTGAACTTTTGATTTCATTAATCCGCTCAACATTGAAATCTGCAAACATTGGTGCTAAAAATATTGAAACCAAGGTAATTTGATTTTATTACACAGTGATGATGTCATAATGAATTTTGCATAAACACACAAAGTGATCTTGAAATTACAGATTGCCTAAAGACAGTGTCCAAACCCAGTGTATCAGGGAGTTTGTGTAACCTGAAGTCAGACTGCACGTCCTCAGAGTGCTGTACAGAGATAGACTTCCTGAAGCGATCTCTTCACACCTACCTGGATATAGATCCATGCAACTTTGTCATGAAAGTTGGAATCGAGAAATTCAGTCGAGAAATTTCACTGGCAGATTACCAATGGGGTATGTTGATGCATATCTATCTTTAGGTACCCTGATTTACTGAAAATCTTTCTAAGTAAGGAGAAATTGAATTAAAACCCAGAAGATATGAAACTTTTCATGTGTTATAAATTTACGTTTCAGGAAAATCTGAGCAGCATTGGTTGGCTGGAGTAGTAAGAATTGAGTAAGTACTACACTTTGTCCATCACAGACTCGTGATCTATAAATCTTAAGTTTATTGTCTACATGTGTTTATTTATAAACTTTCAGTGCTATAATGAGTCTGATAAAATGCATGATTGTATCTGTTTTTGTGTAGTTTTACCATAGAAGATTTGTATGGATCTCGGCAGTTCCTGGTTAATCTGGATGTAAACTTCTGTTTTGAATCCTATGGAGATTGTTACAAGAATGTCACAGTATTCAAAGACACATTGCTTCCCAAGAAACTCTGTCCATTCACTGACAACCCAGGTATCTTTACTTTGCAACAACATTAATCATTGTCTTTTGCTCTCAGTAGTTGATATCTATTGCTCAGAAAACATTTTATTACTATCCTCATTTCAAAAATAAGCCATTGGCAGCTTTGAAGTTTGTTGTTTCTCATGTTAGTTTTAAAACAAATGAAAGAGAAGAGGCAAGAGAAGGAGGGAAATTGATTAAAATAAATTTCTGTATAACAGGGTTCTCCTTGAGTGCCTGGAAGGACAAGCAGGGAATAGCTGCAGCCGACCCCCTCCCAGCCTGGGCCCAGATCCTGTTGTTGGAGGAGCTGGACATTGCCCAGTACATGGACTCCGCCCAGTGTGTCCGGGGGACAGGCCTGTATGGCAACACCGTCAAACTGGGGACAGACACAGGGTTCAACCAAAACGCTGCCAGTACACCACAGTGTAGGATTCTGCATCAATATAGTTTCTTATGATTTATAAAATATAAAGAATTTAAACACTAGCAGGAACAAAATGTGAATACAGCGAGCATACTCATAATGAATTTATGCCAAAAGCAAAGTTAATTTCTTTTTCATTTAATATTTGATAATCTTTTATTTTAATCCACTGTTTTCTATTTTTTTTTTTACAAAATAAAAATGGAAATAGAACTGTGCATTTTATTTCAGTGTGTCAACTCAGTGTAGACCTGGCAGCAAATGCTTTGGAGGCCACCACAGCTAGCCAGGTGTCTTGCTATCTCCCTACTCTGTGTACAGCAGTGGACTGTTGTGTCGATGTTCCAGCCATCAGCACCTCCTTCAATGCTCATGTAGAGATCGACCCATGCAAGTACATGTTGAAAGTTGGAATAGACAAGTTCAGCTTCAATAAATCCTTGGACCAATACACATTTGGTGAGACTCATTTAGGCTGAAATAAAATTGCAAAACATGAAGGCTGAAAAGTTTCACAAATAAGTCTTTTAAAGCATCTTCACTTTGAATGGTAACATACAAAAAAAGATGACATTAATATGTTGATGATATTTTTTTTTCAGGAACTGATGAAATGTTCTATATGGCAGGAATACTTAGACTGATGTAAGATTAAAAAAACATCTGAATATTAAGTGAAATTTGATTAAAAAAGATTTAATATATATAAAGCACAGTATGGATATTGGGTCACACTGTCTCACAGTAATTTAGAATTGAGATTTTTGCCGTTATTTCCTGTCAGGTACAACGTTCGAGACCTGCCCAATGAGAGGCTCTATGTAGTCACGGTGAAGCTAAGTGTGTGTACGAACAGCTCTGGCTGTGAGGCCAATCACACCATCTTTGAGAACATGCTTCTGCCCAAACAGCCCTGTTCCTGGGATGAAGGCTTCATCAATACAAGTAGGAAATGCCTTTAAAGGGAAATAACTCTTAAGGCAGATATGATAATTAGTTTAAAATCGCAATTTCTTTCATATACTTGGCATAATTTCTTGAGAAAAGGTGTTCTTTTTTTCATTCTCAAAATACTCATTTATGAATTTTTTTCTTGGTTGAAAAAGTTTACATTGGACAAGGATTTTTTAGAGCATAATAGCCTGCACTGTAAAGTCATTATTCTCTGGGTTGACTGTTGGATTACTGTTACAGACTTCTCTGTGTCGGCTTGGATCAGCAGTAACTCCTACACTCCCACTCTGTTGGATTACCAGGCCCTGGAGCTGATGAATGAGATGAAGGCTGCTCGCTATCTCCTGGAGACACCCTGTGATCTCACAGCCTCCACTGGCATCTACTCCAATCCAGTCGATGGCTGGAACAAATGTAAGCACACAGTCTTCATAGTTCAAGACACATTCTATATTGCTGTGACTGGTTTTGACGATGAAACAAGTCCCTATTGCTCCTGATTTGTTTAAACCAAAGATGATGCTTATACTACTCAAGAAAAAATAGTCATGATGTGTAAAGAGATATTCACTTTATTTTTCAGGGTGCCCCTCTAATGTGAAGTTGAACAATCTGACTGGACAGCCAATGGTGTGTCACCTGGATGCTAACTGTGAGGAAGTGGACTGTTGTGTACAGGTAGACACAGCCAGGAGGACCCTGAGGGCCAGCCTCAAGCTGGACCCCTGCTCCCAGATCATGACAGTCACACTGGAGAGATTCACCATCAAAGTCGATCTTATGAACTATGCATTTGGTTAGTCATTAAATAAGGACAATAATCTGATAACTCTGTTTCTTGTGTACATCATGTTATTGTCATCTATAAGCATTTGAATTCATTTTTGTATGCATTGATTTTGTGTTTTTAGGAACCACATCACAATACAGTTTAGTTGGAATGCTGAGAATGGAGTGAGTACAGAAAACCTACTAAGAATACTTCTTTTTACACCTTGAGGGGAATATTTCTGTTCTAATTGCAAGATAGAGTTCTTTAAGAGGCCTAAATTATGATTGAAGGTGACTGTTATAATAATGTTTTATGTAGTGTAAATGTGAAGGATCTGACCTCCAAGAATGAGTACGTGGTAGACCTGGACATCAGTGTGTGCTTTGAGAGCAATGGTACCTGTGCTATTGTGGCATCAGTACTCAGTAACTCCCACCTGCCGAAAACAACTTGTGATTGGTCCACTGGTCTTCAAGGTAAATATTGTATACAAATACTCATTTCTTATTTAGTCTTTAATCACTAGTGATTGTTAAGTGCTTTGTGTAAGATTTAAAAAATAGCTACATGTATTGAAGCTACTGTACTCAGTGGAATTACTTGAAAGGCTGTAGTAAATTAATATAATTTGGTGTTGTGTAGGGTTCTCACTGAAGAACTGGCTGGAGATGACCATGAAGGTGAATGGCAGCACCAGTCCACTGCCTCAGTACCTCCAGCACTTGTTCTTTGAGGAGCGGGGAATCGCTAACCTGATGAAGGATACCCCCTGTAACCAGGCCACAGACCCCTTGTACGCAGGCATTAAAGTAAATGGATGGATATCATGTGAGTGCATTTTGATAGTCAATTTTGTAACATACTAATATATTTGCATTATTTAGAACCATGTTAATAGGTTTTTGTATTGGAAGAAAGAATTTAAAACTGGACAGCTAAATCTATACTTTGCAGTATGCACAGCACTACCAAGCCTACCACCCCTGGCCACTGGAATCACCTGTAATAACCCCACCTCATGCAGTGCTGCCACCTGTTGTATGGACATCACTCGCCTCAACAACCTGCCCATCGAAGTTTCCCTTGAGTTCCATGAGTGTGCCAACTATCTGGATATATCAATGGAAAGGATACCCATTTCCATTCCCTTGCATACATTTGATTATGGTAAGAAGGTTAACTGATAATGACCATGTTTGTACACTGAGTGTCTGATGCTGCCAGTTACATGTTGAGCACTAAAATTCCTTGTATTTTGTAAATGGTCTTGCTTGATGTCATTTTGTCATGCAGGAACACAGCAGAAGCTATCTCTTAAAGGGGTTTTTGAAGTAGTGTAAGTATTTTTATTTCATTTACCTTTTATGCTGTTCATATACACATTTACATCAATACATGCACTGTACACCTTTGCTTGTACATTGATTTAATATGCTTTTATATATGTAGATCTAAGTGATTAATTAATCAATGTCTCATTTTTTTAAAGATACACCATAACAAGAAACGTGATGGAGAGGAAGTACTACTTTGATTTGGCTGTTTCTGCCTGCTACGAATCAACAGGATGTGATCAGACTTACGTCATCTTTAATCAAACAGCTTTTGATATCAAACAGTGCACGTATAATGATGGTTTCCTAAATCCAGGTAAGTTCTCTTGAACCAAATATTAATAGGTCCATATGCATATAAGTGATATAAGTGCAAAGAAGGACTTTTTTCTCTATCATTTTTTTCTTAAAAATTTAGATGTCCATTTCTTGACATTTTATTTAGTTGTTATGTTGAATTACATTGATGTACAAATTGTTCTGTAGTATTTTCCTTGGCCAACTGGATGTCTACCCGATCCATTCCTGGAGTAGAGAACATAACCAACGTCCAGGCCAATGAACTGCTTTTGGAGCTGGGTCTGGATCACTTCCTGTCTAATCCAGACAGGTGCTCCCTGGATGATGCCGTATATGGAGCAGCCAATGAATACGGATGGAACAATGGTAAAAAGTTCCATCGGATTTATCAATTTCATTATTCTGTATTTTTTTTTTGAGTTCCAATGTATTTCACAATATATTAAACTTTTATAATTAGTCATTGTCAAAACTTTCATAACTTCATTAATGAGTTTAGTGTACAAGAAATCAAATAACATTTTTCTTCGGAATACCATAAATATGCATCAAATCTTAAATGAGCATTGCCTTTTTTATCTGCATAAATGAATTTGTGCAGTTCAAAAATGTTTGTCCTGAAAGCGAGTGAGAAAAACCTGATTAATTTTTTTCCCTGCAGAATGTACCAGCTTCCCCAACGACACGGTATCCAACATTACGGACACGAACAAAGTGCGTTGTCACATTCCGTCATCATGTGACAGAGTTTCATGCTGCGTCTATGTCCAGGAGGTCCACCGCCACGCCAAGCTGGAGCTGAACATGGACACGTGTAACTACCAGATGGAGGGAGCCATCGACAATCTCAGAAACACTTACGCGCTCTTTGACTATAGCTGGGGTAAGTGATATGCTAGAGATTTATCACCAGCTGCAGATCGGTTGCTCTACAGATGAGTTCCATAGAACTACACTCTTAATGTCTAAGAAATATTTTGAATATGGGGTAAAAAAAATTAATGTACTAGAGATCTTTTTTTTCTATTGTTATAATGATTGAAATTAAAGGGTTGCTTATTCTTTTTTATTATTTATCTACCGGTACATGACAAAATTATCTTTTATTAACTTTAATGAAAAAATATTATTTGAAATGTTAATTTGATTTTTTTTTTATTGTAGCTAAAAATGAACAAATTTCTCTACATGGAGTGATACGATGGGGGTGAGTTTTTGATATTTTGGTATTTAATGTATCTTCTTTGGCATTCTAATACTTACTGATATAAATGGACCTTGATAAAAGGAATTGATAATTAAGCAAATCCATAAAATGTGTTATGCATTATGCACATTGCTTTACGTGAATTCCTGCAACATTTTTACAAGTACTACATGTATTCCCTTCCAATCTTAGCATCAAAGTCAAGAGTTAAACTGAAACCAATTAATTCATTATTTTATTGTCACAGTGCAAATAAGTTGATGTCAGATTATTGATTGATTCTTCGAATTAACATGTACATACACACTGTACGTTAAAGTTTGCTTCTGTCCATTGTAGATACCATGTGACCCATGTAAGCTCAAAGAAGAAGTTCCTTGTGGATGGAACAATCAAGTTGTGTTTTGAACAGGCGTCGTGCAGTTTAGATTTAAGTTTGTTCCAAGACTTGCCTCTGGGATATCAGTCCTGTGTGCCAACTGATCCTGTCCCATTCCAAGGTCTGTAAATTTTTGAATTGTTAAATATGCTCATGAACAAAAAGGAAACAAAATCTTGTCACTTAGAATTTTTATATTTTGCTTACTTCTAAAGCATTGTAATGGTCAATGTCTTATTATTTCCAAAGTTATCAATTATGAATTATTTTTGAAGTATCCAATATTATCAGGTAATAATAGATATAATGCAACTCAAAATTTTTAATTTAGTTAACAACATAGCACACTAATCAATTAAGTTAACTTGATTTTCTGTTTGTGCTTAGATTAGTGGTGCTCTTGTTTTTAGTTTATTTTAAAGAGTTTTACCTTGTGGTCCAGTGTATTAGCTATCAGTAACTGTATGTAATTTAGTGTGAATAAAAAACATTTGGTTGATGTACCGACATATTATGAATTATACTTGATGATATTTCAGGTGTCAGCTTTGACTTCTGGAGACAGACACAGTGCACTCCTCTGACATTTGTTCCTAATTGTAAGTATAGTTTTCATTGTCATCAGAGACAATATGTAACAGCAAGGAAACTAAAACTTTAAGTTGCGGATGAAAAAAATTGAGAACAATTACATTCACTGAACACTGAATTCGCTGCAATTTTACATCGTACATGTTATGAAAAAATCCTTAAAGTACTCAAATGGAAATAACATTTAAATTATATTTTTTCTTTTAAATACACAAACCTTAAACCTATTCAAAAGTTTTTAATGAGAAGAAAGTTTTACATTAATAGGAGTTCAATCTTGAAAGAGATTTTTATAATGTATATTGTAAATTTTTCAGTTTGTGCAAACATTGATGGTGTAAGTAGTACCAGTGCCTTGGCAAACTGTAACTACCTGAGTGACTGCTCGGGCCTGGAGTGTTGTATAGACAGTGCCTACATCCTGGGAAACCGCTCAATCTACTTCCAAATCAAAGTCGACTGCACCAACATTGAATACCAGATCGAGACCAAATCTGTGTCTAAGTCCCTAACCGCCCTCACTGATGGTAAGCTGTCTGTGCAATGGAATACATGATATTAAGTGGTAGTAGAAGATATTTTCAAGGCTTTTATCAGCTTTATTCGACATTGAGGTTCCAGATAATGCATGACTGTATGAGTTTCCAGTAATTATGTTAATGGTTGAATCAATGGTGTGATAGTTTACCTTTTCGCAGGTGCTGATTGAAACTTTTGAGTCTTTTTTGCCTTAATTCTCACTTGATTTTAATCTGGTTTAATAGGTGTCCCTTACACGGAGGACATAGGCACAGGACCTTCATTCCGACTGACTTATCAGAAGACCAAGAATGTTGCGAACTATGCCATCGGTGCCAGCCTAACCCTTAATGGAGTCACTTCTGATCCATCAGAAACTGTCACTCATGATATTCTATCAAATGTTCGTTTTGATTCTACTTCTTGTGTTGGGAAGAAACGAAGAAGAAGGAGGCAGGCCCAAAATCCTGACCAGTATGTAGAGAATTTCAACACCAACCATATGTAGGGTCAAATTAATTTATCTCCCTCTTTGCTGATCGATTAAAGTTTTGTTGGTGTGTTTCAGTGTTTTTCTGAAATTATACGAATGATTGTAAGATGTTGGTTTTTTGTTTAATGTATAGTCAGTGAGATTGAAGCTAATTTAGGTCATGGTTATAAAAGGTTTACAATACAAAGTAAATCTTGTAATCTTCTTAAAGGACATTCTGATCCCATAATCATCAAGAAACCAGTAATAACAGACTTGTGGTGAAGTTAAATTTTCTTCAAGCGTATTGCTCTCTTCCTTATAGATTAGATCCTACAAATTTCTCAGAAGGTCTGAGGATTTTGATGAAGAATGGAGCCACAAGTGAACAGATTGAAGCCTTTAAACAGCAGTGTGAGGAAGCTGATGTAAGTACATGAAGTTTAAAAGTTTACACATTGGGTAAAGGTTTCCTACAATTTGATGCAACCAGAGACAGATCGAGTTAACTTTGTTTTGTCAAGCTGAGATCATCTGAATACTATTCAATGCAAAGAGAGTTAGTAATTATCCCAAACATGTTTTTTTTATGTTATTTAATATTGGAAATACATTTAGTATCTCAAATCCATGGATATCTCAAAAAAAAAATTCTGGTCCTTTGAGTTCAAATTAATGAGGTTTGAGTGTTGTTATACTGTTATTTTACAAACTTTGTAATGGAATAAGTTCATTTCTGTATCAATGCCTTTGTTAATTTTTAAAAAATCAGAGAGCAGAGAAGGAGAAGAATCTGCAGGCCACACCTGTATCTGATGAGGACTTCACCACCAGTGTCAAGTCTGGAATCGATGCTCTAGGGTCCGGGAACCCAATGACGATTCAGACTAGTGGGGCACTACCAGGGACCATCACAGTACAGGGAGGTCAGTATATAATGATAAAGTACCCTTGTTATGTCATTCACAGGGGGCTCTATCCTCTCAAGTCGGATGTTGGGTGGGTAGTTTTTCAATGGAAAAATAAACAATTGAAACAAATCATAATTTACATTTTGGCACCTTTATATCTGTTAGATAATTGCTTGAATTTCACATCTTCATTTAACTTCTCTTTGTTCAGAAAACTTCTATAAAATGTCCTCATAGAGATACAATATGTTGTATAGAAGAATACGGTAAATTAAAGCATTTTTTTTTTTTTTAAATTCATTTTGAATTAGCATTTACTGGCACATGTATGTTCGGTTTAAATACAATTTATTTGAGGTTTTCAATCTTGTAGGTGATGCCATTACTGGAATGATTGGCCAAGTGACAGAGATTGCTGGTCGGGCCAAACAGGCTTTCATTGTGGGACAGGGTTTGTCACCAGAAGGAGCCAAGCTGTTAGGCAAGAAGCTGGCCTGTATGACCATCGGTGATCTAGAGGGGTTACTTGAAATGAAGAACATTGATCCATTCAAAGTGATTGAACTAATGGGACACCTGAAAGATCTGGCTAAAGCTTTGGTAAGTAAAAGTCGCATGAATTCTGTAGATTTTTTTTATGCCAAACCAAAGGCAAGTGAATCTGCATGATTAAATGATGTATTGAATATGATCTCTTTATTTTACTTTTTAGTACTCTGAATTCATCACCAAGCTTTTCAGTGACTCTGATAACATCTTCAAGAGCTTTGATTTGGAACTCAAAGGAGATTTTAGTTTTCCCAAGCAAAACATCAACTTCTTTAAATTCAACAAAATTTTCTTTGTTGGAGGCATTATCACAATGACGTTTGGTAAGTTTCTATTCAAAGACAGATAACTCTTGCTTATAAATATTTAATGAAAGGAAATTGTGAATGATCATTAATAAGATAATACTTTTATCCCTAGGCATCTGTTTCCATTGAGTTGACTGCTCTTACTATGTGTAGACATTAAAATTCAATTTCAACCTGAAAAATTTTCAAACGAAAAATTTATCTACTGATACAATATTGAATGTGAATTTTTACCACATTTTAAAATCATTTAGATGTAATTGTATGGAGATGTAAAACTATGGCATGAAGAAACTAAAATAGGATTAAGTTTGTGCTCCTATATTATTAATATTATTTACCTGGTAATATGCCAGTAATTACTGTCGTCTTAAAAAAAACTGGAGCACAAACTTTTATCCTATTCTGCTTTTCCTACTTCTGTTGTTCTGGTTTGTAGGGTTTGGTGCTGATGGCTACTATGGGATGAAGTTTGTGGTAGGAGCCAAGGTGATGGATATGAAGGCCAATGCCGGCTGTGAGCCCTTTGGTGGGGTGTCTGTGTGGGGAGAGCTGGGTATCGGATTATTGTTGTATGGAAAACTACGACTGGAAGGCAACATCATGGATATGGGGTTCCCAACTACAGCTGAGATAGAATTCAAGAAGTTCCCCCTGGATGTACAGTTAGTAGTGAAACTCATTTCAAAAATATTTTGTGGTTTTTTTTGTTTGTTCCATGTCTTCTATGTTCTCTCTTTATATCAATAGAATTATCCTGATAGAATTTGAGTTTTTTTAAAATCTGTTGTTAAATGGGATTTTTTTTTAATTCCAGGTTACAGATGTATTTGCGTTTGACCCCAATTAAGTTGACTTTGTATGCCTTGGTAACTTTGGAGGTGGATTTAGGTTTCACAAGCTTCAAGAAAGTTTTGTTCAAAACGAAACTCTGGCGTTATAAAGCTCCAACCATTATGAAGTTACTGATAGACAACACTAAGAAAGAAGAAGATGAATCGCCACCAGAAGTCAAAAGCTTCGGGGTATGGAAAATTTATAAGGAAGCATTAATCATTTTATGCCTTTTAAAATTTGTATCAACTTGGTTGTATTTTTCATCCCGACTGGGTTTGGTGAATCAATATGAAAAGTAAAATTTTGATGAACGAGAATCACAGTGTCAGTACAAAAATTGATATACTGCAGATTCCTAAATAAATGTGAGGTATTAATAGTCATGTAAAATTGGGAGAGACAAAACTGTTGAATCGCAGAATCAAGTACTTGCTTAAATAAGGAATCTACAGTACATGCTGGTATGATTAAATAACGACATGTGAATTGAATCTCTCTCTTTCAGGGTGACACAAAGGAAGGTGAGTGTGGTGTTCTACAGGAGGTCGGGCGAGATCACACGGAGCCAGAGTTCACCGTGTTCTTGGAGGCAGAGGATGATAGGAGTAATGTGATCCTGACCCTGGATGTGGGCACCGTCCCAGGGGGCACCAACGTCCTGTCAGGGACCGAGCTCGGAGGATTCTCAACCACTCTTAACGAAGTATGTCTGATTGACTAATCTGTTGTAATAGGGGATTAGATTTTGATGTATAGTAACTGTAATTGTAAATTTTCTGAACCCAATTTTATTTCAAATTCATAAATGATAGAGATTATAGTCTGATTTTTCCTAATACGCTCATATCATATATATATTGTAAAATTTTCTTTTTTCTTCCACTCAGTGCTCAAATTTTGTCCTTACCTTTAAAAAAAAACACAATTCTTCTTTTCTTTGCCCTATATTAGTCCAATACTAATAATTTACTGTGTGTGGATATCTAATTTATGGAACTGTTGGAATATATTTTATGACCTCATTTTTTAAACAGATTCTGCAGCCAGCTGGAGTCCCCCTGTTCTTCACTGTTATTGTTGCCAATGAAGCAGGGAACAGTGTGCGCGCCACCTGCTCTCTCCCCACATACGACATGACCATCCCTGGGGGTAGGATGACCGAGTCATTCCGCTCCACTAGTAACCCCCGCGTCCTGAAGGGCACTGTCACTGTGTACGACGACTCCGTCATTGCCAAGAGCAGTGTGGCTGTAGGCTTCGGGAAGGACATATTCGGCGAACAGATCATCCGATGGAGCAGTTCCAAGATAGAGGCCAATTCTATTGACTATAATGTTTGTAAGTATTAGGGTGCAAAGGAAAATGAAAATGAATGGTAGCCTGCTTTTAATATGTTTTATATATAAATAAGTATTGTTGGCTGCTATTAAGATAAAAACAAATTTAGTTAGTTTCCAAAATTGTTTTATTCAGAATGTGAAATAGGGAATTTTGGCAGCCTTTTTTCTGTTTTCAAAAGGTTTTCATTTGAGTAACTATATTATGATTGTCTGGTATTTCATGGGTTTCAAATAATTATACTTTGAATATATGTTAACTTCCATTGTAAATACTCCATAATTGTAAATACATGTATATGCATGGTTTTTTTCAGAGTCATGTTATACAATGACATGTATTATGTTTCTATAGCTCCTGACCCGCTGCATCAAAAAGTACTGACTATATTCTCTGATGGCAAATTGGCCAGACTGGTGGGTAAAGGAATCCTGTCTGCTGAGTATGAGAAAATCTCCACCCCTGGGGAGTGTGCCACTCTGTGTAACTCCATGCACGTCACCAAGTGTCTCAGCTTCAACTATGACTTTGGCACCAGTGGACACTGTGAACTGCTAGAGGCTATTGAAGGGCATGACTTCAAAACTTCACTGGTAAATATCTTAACTACATTAGATTACGAATTTAAGTCATGAATCATGCAACCCTTATTTGCATATCTTTACTCCTCTCCTTTTCTTGTTAAATTATTAGCATGTATTTTATTAAAATGAGAGAAAAATTTGCTCAGATTTATAATATATGTCACTAATTTGTTTTGAAGAATTGTTATATGTATATTTTATGCTAAATGCTGATTCAGAAGATATCCAACTGGAGAAAGCGGAAGAATTGTTTCAAATATATTTATGCTAAATGCTGAAGATATCCAATTTGAGAAAGCAAAATATTCATAGTGATAAATCATACAAGACATCTTTTGAAATGCTGACTTAATTTGTAGGATGGCTTATACATGCACTACGAGAAACTGGGTGTTGGATCCAACAAGGCTTTCGAGTACAACAACCTGCAGATGTTGCACAACAAGCTGCACTTCTTCAACTTCCAAGTGATCAACGTCCTGGGCTACCAGAACATCCTGTCCTCTCACTCCATCATCACTGACTTCACACCGCCTCTGTACACAGAATGTAAGATCATGCTGAACAATTATTTTAATCATGATTATTAGAGTTTAGCTACAACTTACTGTTGATTTTATAAACAATTATTACATCATGAATTGATGATGTTACAGTATTTTAAAACCTATGGCTTTCTCTTAAAAATTCTATTCCCAATGAAAGTTCTGCTGTCTAAATAATGATTTAATGACAAATTCTTTTCCCAATGGAGATTCTGCTCTCTAAATAATGATTTAGTGGTAAATTTCTGGGGATTGTTTAATTTAGCTATACTTTTATGTTTAAGATTTTGATAAATAGATTCTTTTTTAGAATATCTGCATACATGTTTAAATTGAGAGGTCTTTTGAAATTGAATATTTCAGCCCAAATGAATGTGACAAGTGATATAATGGAGGCCATTCCGTGTGAGGACATAGTACCCAATGACAGAGTGGACTGGGAGAGGATCCACTGTGTGGGCGTGGACGCCAAGTTCAAGAACCACCGTGTGGTGGTGGATGGGGAGGGCTCGGAGACCGTCTATAATGGACACGAGTTCAAAACCGACCTGAGGTACACAAGGGCCAACAGATATGTCTCAGGTGTGTGAAGAAACCCTCTCAAATTATATGGAAATTACTAGTGGCAATTTCCAATGATTCTGCTAGTTTAGAGACAATTTACTTGAATTTGAAATAGCCATATTACATGTGGATTAATCTTTTAGTGTATGTTTAAAGAATAAAAGACAATTTGAAAAGTTGCCTGCCTTTGATAGACTTTTATTACTGCATCTTCTTGTACTTCTTTCATTTTAATAGTTTAAGCCTTTGTTTTATTTCCTCTTGAATGTCAAACATACTTGATAGTATGTTTATCTGTCTTTTTGATCCACAGCTAACTGGGATGGCATCTATGACCATGAGACAGGGCTCCTGGGATACTCTGTAACTGTGGGAACTGCCCTATGTGAGGAGAAACTGAAGGAACACCATGACCCCCACGCTCATCTGTTTGACCCCTCCCAGTGGACCAACAGTGTCATGATGACCCCACTGGTGCCTCCCCAACTCCCAGGTAAAAACTTCAGGTGTTTTGATGATTGTGTTGTTAACAGTCTTATTGATTTACTATGTAAAGCATTGACTTTCATGACGCATAGTTCTCATGTATCTTTAGTCTACTTTCTAGTGGAGTGAAAAAGGTGAAAAAAATTTTTTTGGGTAAACATCTTAAATGATATTTGAAATATTTTTATGAATAGATGGGAAGTATTATGTAACAGTGCGAGCCATCAACAGGATAGACTATGGAGGACCACTGGCCCTGACCATCTGCCACTCCACACCCTACATCATAGACAACAGTCCACCTATCATCTATGAAATCTACAACATCAAGTATGATGAAGACAAATTCAACCTGAGTCTGACCCATAATTCAACGTAAGTGCTTCATATTTTCACACACACTCTCTATCTTCTCTCTAATGGCTAAAAATAGTGAATAATTTTTCCTATACTGGTAAGCAGTGAGCTTTCTATAGTTTGTTATTGACCATGGTGATGCATGAATTTGTTAATCTATCAAAACTTAATTCTGAACTCAGCAGGCTTCTATTTATTGGTGTAGAAACAAAACAATTAAAATACATTATTAAAATTAAGTCATTTATTTTTAGAATCTCAGTAAAAGAAGTTATTTCTAATTCATGTTTTGCTTTTCAGAGACCCTGACTCCGGTCTAAACAGGAATGACTTCTGTCTGGGGCGCACTACGCGTGACTGTGATGAGTTGATGTGGACGCCCATTGACTTCAACCCCAACATCACACTGCTGCACCAGATCACCAACGGAGTCCCTGTGTGGATCAAACTCAAGGCTGTCAATAATGGTACACAAGGGTTTTGTGTGATTGTAAACTGCAACATTATGGAAGAACAGTTGCATGTTTGAGTTAACTAGTTAACATATTGTACGATATATAACTAGTTTACATATGAATATGAATAACTAGTATACATATACTGTTGATGCAGGGTTTTACCCCACAGTTTTAGTTTAATATGGACCAATTCAAAACAATAAACGCTATGCATGTTTTAAAACACATGATAGTACTGTAACAGTATTTTCTTGTATTATCTGATGATTTTTAGGTGTTTATATTTCTTTACCATTCTAATGATGTGTTTAATTCTGTTAACAGTGGACCTGAGAACCATTGGAATCTCTGACTCCCCCATCATCGTGGATCAGTCCCCTCCAGTGGCTGGGGTAGTGTATGATGGAGACCATTCTGGAGAGGATCTTGTGTACATGAAAGACAACAACAAGGTAATAAACATGATTAGGTTCATCAGTACAATGCAGTACATCCAATTATTTTTGCAATTATCAAATTTTTGCTTTTTTTCGTGAATATTTTCATATTGCAAAAAAACAATTTGCAGAGATTATATTTGATTTTGTTTGCCGTAAGAAATTTTAAATTGCAAAAATGACTGATGCAAATAGAAATGTTACATACTTACTCCATTTTGCAACAAGAGAAAAGGAGATTTATATGGTATTTTAAAGAACTACAGGTATTGTATCAGTCACTTCATAAAATATTAATTTGCTTTTAATTAATGTAAAATTTACAAAAAAATTGGTTTGGAAATGTTTTGATATAAAAATGAATTTATGGAAACTGGCAGAAGGCATAGAAGTAAAAAATGAATTGTAATTCTGATTTCAGATCTGCAGCAATTGGCAGCACTTTTACGACCCCGAGTCTGGTATTACTATGTACATGTTGAGTGTGGGCTCCCAGAAGAACATCACAGATGTTGCCAACCTGACCCAGTTCTCCTACAGAGAGAGCTCAGCCTGCATAGACCTACCCCCAGAGCGGTACCTACAACACAACCAGATGTACTACAGCACTGTGTGGGCCTACAATGGCGGCAACAAACAGCTCAATGTGTCAGTCACATCTGATGGAGGTAGCTACTAATTTCTACATAATTTTGTTAATTGTAATACAATGTAAATTTCAGCTTGTAATTTATTGTTAACGAAGTATTTACACTTTCCAAGCTCTCAGTCTCTGAATACATGCAAAATTCATATCGTTTTATTGGAACTTTGAAGAAAATTTTTGAGAAATAGAAAACAGGTAATGTAAGTAATTTTATGGACTCAGCCATAAAGTTGATCATTAAATTTATACTAGTTGCAGTATTGCTATGATTTTGTTACCATGCAGAAGTAAGTTAAAGTTTATAAAAATGCTAAGTTGCTCTTTTTGTAGGTAGCCTTTCAAAATATGGTGTTAAGTGTGATATAAAGGAAGTCATTTATTGTACAAATCAGTAGCTAGATTGTTTGAGTGATTTACTCAGATAGTATTCATTTCATATTTCAGTCCTGGTTGACCTGACAGAGCCAGAATCAGGTGATGTGATTGATGGGAAGGAGGCGACCTTTACTGACCTCGAGTTTACAACCAATCAGGCCAAAGTAGAGCTCCAGTGGAGAAACTTTGAAGACCCTGAGTCCTTGATCAAACAGTATGAAGTCCTTGTGGAAAGTGCCAAGTGAGTTACTTCCTTTATAAATGAAAAATACATGCTCATATTCTTATGTTAGTGCGATCGGTCTTCTTTACACTTGCTGCGAATTAAAGGTGTATTTTCCATTCTGAAAACCTTTCATTCTTTTAGGAACATGAGTGAGAATTTTGAAGTCATTAGGAACTGGACCTTGTTCTCCAACGCTACCACTAGTGTGACATGGCTCAACTTCCACCACCTGCACAGGGATCGCATCAGAACCACCCTGAAGACTACTAACGGTGCCCTGCGGTGGATCCAGAATTCCACCGACAGTTTTATTGTGGACCTTACTCCACCTCTCTTGCAGTACATCAGGGACGGAGTTGGGGCCAAAGACAGGGACTACCAGGTTTGACAGGCATTGCATTTGTAAAGCATTTTATCCTTAATTTCTAGATTTGAAAATGATTAACAATTAATATTTTTTGTCAAAACTCCAAAACACATTAAAAGTTCTTTTGTGATACAGATTATGAGTCAGTTGTTTTTTCTCTAGACTATGTACACATTAAATAGTGATCCTTAATTTTTAAGTTTTTGTTGCCTTTTGTTTTGCAGTCTGACTTGGACCAGTTGTCAGTGAGTTTTGGCTATGTGGACAAGGAATCTGGCGTCAACCACTACAAACTGCAGGTTTATGAACTGTATCAGGGAACCAGAACCCAGAAATACCCCGGTTAGTTCTAAAGGAATTTGCACACAGTCTCTTCATTCCCCACTTATAATTTGACCCTGTCACCATAAAGCATGTATGGTTTGATAACTCCAGTATATGATCTCATGGCATTATGTTTAATGATGTGTTGCAGCTGTAAGAAATGACTGGAAAGAAATATCTGACAAGACAGCCACCTCTCACACTTGGACAGGCCTGACCCTGAGGGAAGGAGCGCGCTATAGCATGAGGGTGGGGGCCATCAACAATGCTGGGTACCTAGCTTCATTCGAGACCAATGGTGTAGTGATTGATACATCTCCACCAATTGTAAGTATAATGACAAAATCTTGTTTATTTTGCTACATACATTATTTAATTTCATTTGAAAGAAGTTTGATAACCAAAGTCTTGGATCTGTTTAAACATTCTATTGTATTAGATGTTTATATTAATGTTTAAGTTGTCTGTGTTTCCAGGTATTTTGGCTGAGGGTTGGGGTGATTGGAGGAGCCCCTGAGGAGAAGGTGGAAGGCTATGTGTGGCAGGCAGACACCAAGGGCATCATGGTCTCCTGGCTCAGTGACGACCCACAGTCTGGCATCGCTGGCTACCAGGTGGCTGTCGGTACTACTGCAGGTATGTTATAGCATATGGATTTATTTTTTGCTAGTTAAAAAATTAAAAATCATAATGATAAGTATATTTCGATATTAAATAATTTCATTATTCTTTCGTGCATGAACATTAAAACATGATTTTCTACAGACATTAACAAGGTAAATTTTTTAAAATTTTGTTGACAATAAATATACTGTATGTATATCAGTACTTTCAGTACCTTGATTGTTTTTTTTTTTCATCTCACACAGGAGGAACAGATGTGTTGGGTTGGAAGTCAGTTGGGGCAGAGAGCAGTCAGTACATCACAGGACTCACCCTTGAGCTGACCAACATGACCACTAAGACCCCAGTGTACTATGTGTCCATGAAGGCAGAGAATGGGGCAGGCATCCTCAGTACTCAGGCTGTCACATCCACACCCATCATAGTCGTACCCGAGGACAAGGCTGGTAAGGTCTCCAAGCAGGTTATTGTATCATCTAACAGTGAAAACAAATCAAGAGGCTGGTTGTACTTTGTTAGTTTATCAGCTTCTTCCCTTATGTAAGATTTCTTCTGACATACTGTAAATCAACTCTTATTCCCATCGACTTTACTTGCGTTTTACTGGGGATCTACTGGTTATTTTTTCCAACCAAGCCTTATCTAGACAATTTGTTTCATAACCATATGACAAGAACAGGTTTATGGCAAGAAATATTTGCGACAATGAGGCTCTCACAAATCTTGCAAAAATTTCTGGCACACAAATAAAAGTTGGTTTATAGCATTCATGAAAGAAACTTTTTACATGTGATCTAATTAGGTCAGGAACGAAGGTTTGTGACTTATATAAATCAATGTCAATTAGCAAAGTTATGGTTGAATTTGTTACTTGTAAACTTAGTAAATTAGATGGACTTAGTAATTGTCATCTGTGTACAGCTGACTATAAGTAGGTGATAAATAATTAACTGCCTAAAAATCATGAAATAACGGTACTAATTTTATTTTTCAGGAATTGTTGTTGACGGAGCTGAAAATGTTGATAATGTGATCAAGAGCAGTGCAGCGGTCGACATCACCACAGATGTTGATTACCAGTTGGACTCCAGCACAGTGTCTGTCCAGTTCTCCGGTTTTGAGAGTGCCCTCCATGGGGTCATGCATTTTGAGATGGCAGTAGGAACCAACCCAGATGGTGGAGAGGAAGTGCTGGCTTACACAGACTTCAATATCGTCCATATTGAGGAGACAGATATTGCTGGAAATGGTATAATAACTTATGTAGACTTCATATCTTGAGAAATCTTAATTAACTACAGTTATACAAAGGAATTTATGCAGAGTTATAAAAACTGTTATTTCTTATAGAAATTTTTGCTGACTTTGGTTTATTTGTCTGTAGGACTGACAAGCTCTGGATATGCACAAGCGAATCTGCCTCTGAAACCTAACACAACTTACTACACCACACTTAGAGGAGTGACAAATGATGGCAATGTGTTACAAACCAGCTCTGATGGATTCACTATCGACCAATCAGCTCCTATCATTGCAATTGACAGGTCAGATTATCAGACTGAGTTCTACTTTAAAGAATTAGATTCTTCTGTTTTTAAGATCAGATATGCATTAATTAAAAACTTTGAAATTTTTTTTGGAAATTTGAGATTTATAAGGTATTCTCTAAAAGTTATTGCAATTTATATCAATGAAATTTTTATAGATTGACAAAGCATTCCTCAGCTGAATCAGATGTAGGAGCAGGGAGCATGGTGTACGAGTCGACAGAGGATTCCCTGTCTGCCATGTGGCATTACAACGAGACAGAGTCAGAGATAGTCAGGGGATGGTATGCAGTCGGAACATATCCCTACGCTGATGACATTGCAGCTCTGAAAGAAGTCCCCATTACTACTTCTCTCTCAAGTTTCCTGGCCAATAATGAAGTTCGACCAGATACTACAGGTTTGCATCCATAGTCACTTGAAAGAAGTTTCAAAATAGTAGATAATTCCTATAATTTGTTTGAAGTAATATTCAAAGAAGAATATTTGTTGGTTTACCATTTTTAGATTTGAAATAGAAAGCCTGTAATAAATGTGTAAACCTTTTGCAGGCAAGCCCAACATTGTGAGTGTGTGGGCTGAGAACTCTGTGGGTCTTGTATCCAAGGCTATGACTGGTGCTGTAATCATTGACCAGACCATTCCTCAAGCAGGCACTGTTACATGTCCAGACTACATACAGGTATACTTCAGGAAATAAAAAAAGGGGGAGGGGAAGCTTGGCACATATTTACACAGTGTAAAAAATTTAGGAGCACTTGAGGTTGAATATTATTTCTCTCCAAACATTAGATTAAGCTGTAAGACAGACATTTCTATGATATTTTTCAATGTGTCTGATTTTGTTTTTTTAAGACCACAGTCCCAGTGGAATGCTCATGGACAGGTTTTGTGGACACAGAGTCTCCCATCAAGGAGTACAGAATCATGATGGGCAATGCCAAGGGAGACGACTCCATCTACTCTGGCGGATCAGTTCCTGGACACATTCAGAAGTTTTCCATTCAAGGTAAATACTAATGTAAATATATAAAATTCCAAATGAAATGAAATTTTAATTGCTTTGAATATGATTGTCAAAAAAAAGTCTCAAATCATACATGACAGTATGATGGCAAAATAATGAGTGAAATTAAAAGATGTCCATTTAAAGTTTCTCCACCCTTGATATTTTTATGGTTTAATCTTTGTAAATGATGTTTAAATTTGAAGAGCAATATGTAAGCAATCAAATTGAACTAAAATATGGATATGTTGCAAATTTATTTTTCATGCTGCAGGAGCTTACACAGGTACACTATCAGAGCAATTATAGCGACAACTGCTACCCGACTTAATTATCTGATTTTGTTTATCTGATTTCCATATACATGTACATGTATAAAAGCAAATCCTACTGAAGTTAATCACAATTCTATTTCATGTTTTGATTATCAATTTAAGGCCATCAAAGTTTGCAAGTATATATATTATGGCATTTGCAGAGCATTTTAATCCAATTTTTCAACCTTGAAAAATACAAGTCGGCATCTCAAAATGTCTATAATTTTTTTAATAATGGTTCAAACCCACTCAAAAGCTTCATTTGTAAATTATTATATATCGTATCAAAGTATGCAAAGAAAAAATTACCAAGCGAGGTAACAATGTTAAAATATGGTGTATGTACAAGACTACTGATACGGTTTTGTTAGTTTTTCATTGAATTCCGCGATTCCATCTAAAACAACTATCTAAATTGTTAGATATAATTGTCATTTCACATTGAATAATTTAAAATGTGATGAAAAACATCTAAATTATTAATAAGTATTAATTGCCAAAACCAATATTCACATTTTACTAATGATAAAGCCGATAACGGTAAAAAAAAGGCTGGAATGCTCATGATGACGCATGTAACAATCGAAAGACCTTAATGTAATTATGTAAACTTCAATGAAGGAAAATACTAGTCCAAAAATTCACATGTCTAACGTAGAAGTGTAATTTTATCATTAACGAATGCATTAGGAGTAAATTGCTGAATGTAACCAACTTTTGTAGGAGCTGGCAGTAAAATGTCCCACGGTGCAGAGTACTATGTCACAGTGACAGCTGTCAACACAGTGGATATGACGGTCAATGCTTTCTCGAACAAGATCGGAGTGGACACCACCCCACCTAAAACAGGAGTGGTGGTGGATCTAAACTCTGTGTACAGGATCGATGCAAAGAGCACTGATGAAACTGTCCGCATGAATGCTGTCATATGCAAAACTGTTGCAGGTTAGATTCTTTGTTGTTTCTTTTAATATTTACATGGAAGTGAATTGTGGAGCAAAATTTTTGAGATGGTGTTTAAGAAAGCTAAAGGTCTATATGATGTGTGTTTTTACAGAATGCAAAGCCCTGGATGCCATTTGTACAGAATCCCTGACCTCCCTGTCAGTCACTTGGATGCCCTTCACTGACCCCGAGTCACAAGTTGTGGAGTAAGTGACCAACAACAAGTACTTGATAGTAACTTCAATCTTTTGCCATGTACCATGTACTTGAGAGCTCTTTTGGTTGAAATTCATTTTATTTCTCTATTGTTATTAAGTATTTCAATAAGGCTAAATATTAAAGACATAAAAGTCATTTTTCACAGTTTTTTAAAATGTATTTAGAGTGTATATATGGTAGAGGGAAATGGACGCTCTTTTTAAGTTTGATAAATACCGGTAAATATGACTCAGAGGTTTTTTTTATGATGGATACCTAATAAAAGGATACTTAATAAAGGATTCCTAAATCATAAAAGAGTTTCTGTGTTTCAGATATCAGATAGCTGTTGGCACATCACCAGGTGGAGGCCAAGTCAAGGCTTTCTACACAATCCCTGCTGGCAGTCAGCAACACACGGTCTCGGGTCTCAATCTGAATGGCTACAGAAAGGTAGGGGCCATCATAAGTTCATAGTGGTCTGAAAATCAACTGCCAATATGTTAATTAACTTTTTGTAATTGAGTTCGATAGTCTGAAAATGATGATCGATATTCATGAATCGGTGATCATTGAACCTGCTAAAATGTCTATCCACCCTGTCTTTGTTAGCTGTACGTGTCTGTGAAGGGAGTCAATGGGGCGGGTTTGACTAGCGTGGCTACATCAGATGGGGTGTACATCTCGTACCTCAGTCAGGGCAAGGACCCCCTGTCCTTTGTTGGGGTCATGGACATGGTGGACGGTGAAACCATGGATGTGTCAGTACTTATAGAAATTCTGTCCGTATAATCAGTCTATTGCAAGAGGCTTAATTTTTCTTGAATATGTTTCAAGACAAATAATGTTTTTCCTGACTTTTGCAATTATAACTGATGTTGCTGTGTTTACAGAGATTTCCAGACAGATCCCTCAACTATCCGAGCCAGTTGGGATGTTTCTGGTGACCCCTGTCCACCAACTAAATATGAATGGGCAATCAGACGACTGGATGGGTATGAGATCTCAAGTTTCTTCAGTACAAACAGTAAGTAGTCCAAATATACATAGATTTGGTATAAACAGTGCAACATCTATTCAATATTTTTAATTTCATAGCTTGTATGTCAAATGAGTGAGAAATCGGTTAGAGATTACAAGGTTTACCTAGTGTACTGTACTTGTACTGAATCTATAGCAGCATTTGTCTGCATCAACACCGCATACATTTTGTAAGAAATTTTGGATATGAACTCTGTGTTACAGTGACTAAGCCGTGTTTAACCATTTTTCTTCTTTTTTTTTTTTTTTACAAAGTGAGAACATACGGCTTGATTGATGGGTTGGAGATGAAGAATGGAGAAACCTATGTGAATTACATCAGAGTGACCAACTCCATCGGATACGTGTACACCCTGCGCTCCAACGGAGTAACCATTCAGGAGACCCCACTGCTGCCTGGTAAGGTATATGATGGAGACATTGACGGATTCGATCTCAACTTCCTGCCCTCTGTGACCAAAGTGTATGCCAACTGGAATGGTTTTGGTTTGCCAGCAGATGCCATCAAACAAATTGATGTCAACAGTGGTAAGGAGGCAGCACTTCTCTTTTTATGGAATTGTTTTGAAAAATAACTTGCAATCTAATGTTTGATGAGTGCATCAAAGTACTAAATACAACACATTTTTTTATGAGTTACTTCTATCATTACATAATGTATTACAGGAAATCCTGGGCTACAGACAGATGAATCCCTGATATCAGCCCAGGACAAGAACCAACAGGTGGCCTACTATATGGTAGCCCTCGGAACTGACCGTCGCTTCAACAAAACCAGGGACAACGTGGTGCCCTACACGTTTGTGGGAGAGAACACCACGGTTGTGTTCACAGACTTGGAATTGACCCCCGGGGTGGCCCTGTACTATTTCTCTGTGTATGCATTCAGTAAATCTTTCTCGAAGACACTGGTCACATCCAATGGATTTTATGTTGGATTCATGGGTGGAGTTACTTGTAAGTAAAAGGATCCTTGAAATTTTCAAAGTTAATTTACAGTAAAAGCTTATAATATTTCATGAGTATTCTTTTTTGTAGTATTAAAAGAGCATGATTCTAGAGATATTGAATCACTTTAAGTGAAATTTACAAGTCAAGTATTCTTGTTAACAATGCATTTTTGAACCATGAAACAATATTCAACATTGTAATGAGAATATTAATTTCAATCTGTTTGATGTACAGCGGGAGTGATCACCAGACCCGGTCAGTGTGTGAGCAATAACACGGTGCTGGAGGTACAGTGGGAGGGCTACACCTCCAAGCTGGACATCCTTATGTACTATGTGGCCATCTCCAACCACACAGAGGCCAACGGAACCAGCTGTAAAGACTATGTAAGGCAATCATGTTGATGTCCTGTCTACTAACTTACCTATTTTCTTCTAAAACTATGTTAAAATAACAAATACAAGTATTTTTGTACAAGTACTTGTATCATTTAAATATTTCTTGAGTGGGAATTGCTTACATTTTTAAATAAGAAAAAGTATTATTAAAATGTGTTCTTACTTATTTACATTTTACTATCCATGAATATTGTAGTCATTACAGATTTTCAGTTTGAAACAAAACAAAGAAATATGATTCAAATATCCATGCTCTTGATATCTGGTCATGTACACCTGATTCTGATTTTTATATTTCTATATATAATACATGTATGATATTTCTAAACATAATTTTAGATTGATGGTGGAAAGTTACCCGATGATGAGAGAAAGCTGTTGTTCAGTGCCATGGATGTCACCAACCAAGGACAGAATACCTACTCCAAGTTTACCAACCTGACACTGGAGCAGGGCAAGACCTACTATGTCTGGGTCATGGGTGAGTGCCTGATTGTCCGAGATTGGATCAGATCTTTCAAATACAATATTCTTTTCTGCAAGACTGTTAATGGTTATTTTTACTTGATTTAAACACCAACAGGTACTGATAAGTCTGGAGCTTGTGGAATGACTTACTCAGAGTTTTTGGTCGATATCACAGAGCCAACCATGGGAGTCATTAGGGCTGGACCTTGGTACAATATGGTAAGAAGTAATTTACCTGTACAGTGATACCTGTTGCCATTTCCAGTACCTTTTTCCATATGATTATGATATGGTTGATTACAAGTATACTCGAGACATTTAAGACTTATTTAAGATTACCTCTATGTAACTTGCTTCTTCGTCTGTCTTGTAGTCTTTGTCTTACACTACGGACAACTCTAGCATCACTGCTTACTGGGCAAATTTCACAGACGACGAATCTGGAATCTCAACCTACGAGGTCTCTCTGTGGAAGTATGACACATGTGAAACAAACAGTGGTACAACACTGGTCAACGATTGGCTGACGCTCAGTAGCAACACCTCAGAATACCAGTTTGTTAAACAGTCACTATGGGTTAGTTTAGCTGAACATGGTAAAATGTACCGGTATATTAAATATTGAGTTTTCAAACAGACAAAAAATGCAAAAACTTTATTGAATTTTTAAGACCATATTTCTGATGATGATCAGACATTTTATGCCATTAGATAGCTGATGTTGAAATTGGCCCAAACTGTAACATACTTTTACATTCAAGCAAATTCAGTATGATTCATATTTCACTTAGATGTTCAAAATTTGTAAATTTTGTTTTAGTCATAAAATCAAAATAAGTGTCTATGTCTGGCTCTATATTTTACTCGTTCGTTTTTTTAATTTTCAGAAACAAACTCCCTATTTTGTGAAGCTTAGAGTGACCAACTGTGCTGGTCTGTTTGTGACCCTGGAGACCACCCCTGTACTCTTTGATGAGACATTGCCGTTACCTGGTCAGGTGAAGGATGGCCTCGATTTCACCTCAGATCTGCTGTGGTTTAATGACACAACGAAAATAGAAGGTACATAATGTTTAAATACATTTGAATTGGGATCTTAGTGAAATGCATATTGGAGATATTCAAACCTCCAAAAAAAAATCAAAAAAAAAGTTTTTATAGATATTTAATTTTTCAAAAATAGTGACACATCTAATTTAAGATGAGGTTTCAAAATGGAAGAATTTTTTTTAACATTCATATCATTCTTAATATATATCATTATACCTTGCATGTTCATTTCTTTTTATGACAGGTACATTCTTGCATTTACCAAATCCTGATCAAAATGCACACCCTTGTCCAAACCAGAAAATTGCCATCAAGGGTGCTGGGTGGCAGAATCTGAACAAACTGGGAATGTTGGATCCCTCTGGAGAATACTGGCGGATTAAACAGCAAGACATCTATGTCTTCCCTGATGAAATTGAAGATAAGGTGAACATCAAACTTGTGAAGACCAAGGACGCCAGTAATAATGATATAATGGGAGCTGGCGCTATCTACAGGAGAGCAGAAATGTTCAATGGAGGCACCTACAAGGTATTTTGAAGGAAAAAACCATTTGTCATAAATGAAGTAAATAATTATGTAAAATTGATGAAAGCTGGTCACACTATGATAGTTTAAGCTCTTACAGGAAAATGGATTTAATCATGATTTTGTCCTTTACAGCTCCGTATCCAGGCAGCTGATAAGCAGGGAGAGGCAGTGACAGAGATCTTGTTTTGGGATGGTCCAGAAACTGGAATTGCCACATACAAATATGAGATTCCAAAGGAGTTTGAAAATTGTGTGTGCTGCTTCGACAATCCCATTCCTCAGGTGAGTTTTAGGTCTCTGTTTTGTTACTGAAAATCAATGAAAGAAAGTGCTGATATGTTATTTAGAATTCAATTTCTGGAACAGGTTTCAACTTGAAATGTCAAGAAGTGATTACTAATTGAGTTGGTTAATTGTTGGCTTTTGATTGGTTCCTACAGTCCTGTGGTGGGTGTAACTGTACCAGCTACCTGCTGGACAAGGGATACTTCCTGAACGAAACGTTCACCACCAGCACCACCACCACACAGTCCCCCAACAGCCAGACCTTCCCCCCGTACGACGTGGTGGACCAACAGGGCTCCAGTGTCATTGACAAGCCTGACCTCAGCCCACAGATAGCCAGGGACTCCTGTGGAGTACAGATCTACTCTGGTAAGGAGATAGAACATCTTCATCAACAGTTCCTTCCTTTTGAAGAAATACATCCATTCTACAATACAATGGAGACAATTTTAATTTTATAAACCTAGGAAATGCAAATATGTTAAATAAATAACATTTCTACTATATTTTCTTTCCAATATTAAAATTTTTATAAATATATTAGGTCTTTTTCAGGATTGTTATTAATCACATGCACTTTTATTTGTTACACAGTTATAAAAGATTTCCTTATAGTACAGGTATGATAATAACACAAGGTATCTTACTCCAAATCTGTGGAGTATCCCCCTTCTGTGAATTGCAATTATTTTCAGCATTGCGAATTCAGAGTTAGATATCTGGTAGTATTATTATACTTAAGGGTGATCTTTTATTACAGAAACAAGCACCTATGTCATTAATCCAATCATATAGCATATGCAAATTCTTCCTTTACATTCTAGCAAGTGTAGTTTTTTTTCTTCCTTTTTTTTCCAACAGCCAATCCCAGTGCTAACCAGAGTGCCTTCCTTGTGTCGTGGTGCCGGTATAAGTATGACTTACGGAGGATGGGAATCCTGGCCACAGACATCAACATCAACCCAAGCAACGCGTTCCATGACTACACAGTGGACTTTGTCATGAAGAGTGAAGATTCCACCTCAGTATGTATCAAAACAGTGTTGCTTTGAGAATATTTGTATGATTTCATTTCTGAATGAATTAATTAATATTCCCAATTTCATACAATTTTATAGTTTTTAATTTCTTCTTTCAAAAATTGTCCATGATAAAGTAGAGATGATACCTCTTTAATATGTCAAAGTGAGTCGAAATTTCAAAGGACTCTTCATGAATTTTAAAGTATTAATTTTTCAAATTTACAAAATTTGGATGACTAAATGATTATGCATATAACTTTGTTACTTTTTCAAAGTATCAAATGTTAAATTTAAAAATAATGAATTGAACCTTTGTTCATTAACATTCCTTAAAACATTTTACAGTTTGATTTCCACATTTTAACCAGTTTGCAGTTAACACAATCATGTAACTTAAAGAAGCTGAAGCTGTTTGTTGCATTGTTTTGTTGATGTGTTGCCAAACATTTTTCATTTCTTAAATGCTGCTTCTTCTCTCTTACAGATGGCTCTATGTATGATGGTATACATTGACGATGAATTCATCAATGAACTTTGTGACGTCCCTCAGATTTCTACAGAAGCATTCATGTTCTTCCATGTTTTTAAAAGACTGAATCAAATGCCCAATTTACAGAACAATTTTGAGGCCTGGGCCACATATGCAACATTAGCTGGCCTTGAGATGCCTCCACCCATAGGCACACTCTGTAGGTCTGGACCTCAGTTCAGGGCCTTCACCAACCCAGTCATTTTCTACGAGGCAGGCATAGGCACAAGCAAACTAGCATCGGACAGCGTTCCATTCAGAAAGGTACTACACAATTCACAAAGGCTACAGAAAGTTTTCCAAAGGCATATTCTTTGGTGCATAATTTGTTTTTATTTTCTTGTTTTTCGAAAGACAGTTGGTTAGATCTAGATGAAGTCTTTATAATTGAATTTTTAAGGTTGTTGAGCCATGCATTCCTTGCTTCACAAAGTGTTACCGCTTCAACTGTGATTCCAACTGTACATCAACTGAGACAGTACAAAAGACCTTTGTGTTAGACAATATAAACCTTCCCACAAAGAAGACTGTTTACAATGACACAGGTCACGGAGTGGAGGAAATCATCACATACTATCTGACAGGTAAATCATGAAGATGTATTGCTCAGTAAAAACATAATTAATATGCAAAATGGAGAAAAAGTACGGAAAAAGATTTCTTTAAACCAATAGTTAATGCATTTAAGTACTGTAAATTCCTAATTAAACACGAGGAATTAATATCCGCATAAAATTGCAAGAAGCCCGTCACTTGAATTCTGAAATCTTGCTTTTAATTTTGGGACACATGTAAACTATATGAAACTAAGATAAAATTTCGGCATTCGCAATTTTATGTTCTCGCGATTTGATGGTAAAACGCTGAATCGCGGAATTAAGTACTCGCGTAAAATAAGGAATCTACAGTATATGATTGGAAAATCTCTGATGACTTAAGCTTACCTGAATGCAATCTCTCAAGAAATTTAATCTTTCCTGGATACATATAGCATTTTTGTCAATGTTCTTTTTTCTGACACAGTACGAGCAGTGACAGCCTCTGGACATTATGTGCCTTCCTCCTCTGATGGTTTCTATGTGGACAACACTGCCCCTGTGTTTGACCAGGAGATTATGGGTGGGGAGTTTTACTATGATGTGGGGCAAGGGAACAGCACCCCAGCAGAGTTCCAGAACTCCAACAACACCATCAAATGTATCTGGAAATGTGACGACGAAGAGAGTGGCATAGTGGTAAGAACAGCATTCTCTGTTTGTTTATCATGAAATATATGAAGATGTGCAGACTCTTCAACATGCAATTGTGATGGTACATGTACATTGTTCATAATATATAAATAGTGCCTGTTTAGGAGGGAACTGTTGAAATTGACACCCGAGAGAACCATTGTCAACCGACGTGAAGCGGAGGTTGACAATGGTTTTCGAGGGGTGTCAATTTCAACAGTTACCTTCCCAAACAGGCACTATTTATTTTATTGTACTGAATGTCTTATTTTTAATGAAAATTTTACTGCTTTTATATAGAAATGAACTGAACTGAATTCTATGGCAAACTGTACGCGCATAATTTATAGTTAATGAAATTTAAGTACCGGTATTCTAAGTCAGAATTAAACTTAAACTGAGAAATGTTTTTATGAAATTTACAGGAGTATAGATGGGCCCTTGGCACCAGCCCTGGAGCTACAGATGTGATGAACTATACCTCCACTGGACAGGGTATTGTGGGAGTCAACAGTGAGTTGGAGGGAATACTGCAGCATGACCAAACTTATTATGCTACTATAACGTGTGAGAATGGAGCAGGCCTGATTTCTACATACCAAGACACCAAGGGTAGGCTGATCAAAATTAAATTGTCATTTACTTCTAAGTTACTTTTAGATTATTTTGGAAAGGGAAGTATTTAAACAATATTTTCTTCTTATTACAAGGTTGTTTAATTTTCACTCTACACTCTTGTTTACAAAATGTTTTCTTTTTGGTTAACATTTTATTTATTATGTGATTTGCAGGTGTGACAGTGAAATTGATCCCACCAAATATAGAATCAGTCAACACAACTATTCCAGGCACGGCCAAATTCACCGAGAAGGTGTTCCCAGAGGACTCTCTGACACAGGAGGATCCTACCAGTGTGGGCTTTACCTTCACGAAGTCTGAAGATCCATCAGTTGACAGATATGGTAGGTCCAACATTCTTTCAGGTTCAGTCAGGTTACAAGTACACCCAGGGTTAAATTAATAATACATGTAGCAAATTATCACAATTTTCTCATTTTTGTAGACTTGTGTGTGGGGTCCAAAAATCTGACTGAAGACATCATTCCATGTACCTGGGTTGGCTACAATATATCGGGTTCAGCTGAAATCAAGGATGGAGCACTATGGGTAAACGGCATGGAGATTCGTAAGCTGTCAGAGCTTCGGCCTGTTCAGGACTATTCCAACGGCACCAACTCCAGCAGCAGTAGTGGCAGCAACAAGGACAACTTTAGGATGCCCATAGGACAGCAGATGTTCGTGACCATGAGGCTGTGTAACAAGGCCATGCTCTGTACAAACAGGAGTCTGGCGGTGATCATCATCAAGAACAGTGCTTCCAAGGTGGGCGTGTCTACCAATGGAACAGCCATTGAGGAGAAACTGACTCTGGTGTCCAGGAAGAGAGCAGCCAAAGAGCTAGACATTAAAACCCCAAGTGGTAAATATTACTTTATATGTTTTTCAGGCATAGCTTGGTTGTAAGCCTCATCTTTTTTCAGTTGTTTTCGTACAGTTTTTAGGTTTTGTATATAATGTGTAGCTGTACATCTCTTAATGTTTTTTAACCAGGTCTGGCTGAGGGACAGTCCATCATTGTAACAGCTCTTAAGGCTGCTGACCTGACTGCTACCTATGGATCTGACGCCTCTATCGACTTTGTGTCGTATATACAGGATCCAGCTACTTCATTGGACATGGTTCAAAGACTTCTGTACAAAAGGTGGGTTTATATTACTACATTGTTTGCTTGCTGCATGAAAGATGATTGGAAAGTAAAATAAAATTCATTAAATTCAATGCCCATGCTCTGTGTTCTGGTTTAAGGCCTCATTTTACATGTAATGACACAATGGCTGAGAAAAAAACCCAACTGGTTTCTGTTGAAAAATGATTTTTTTTTTTCAGATTCTATGGGCAGACCTATGCATTCTCACTAGTGTCACTGGGTAATATTCCCATGCCTGGACCTCTAACCATCTCCTACAGTGACAGCATAGGCCAGCCCTCCACTGGAAACAGGACCATGTTACTGCACTGGAATCCATGTAAGCTTTTATTTAATATGTTATATGTTTCATAAAAAATAATAAAAGCTTTTCTGGAAACTATCCTTAATAAGCATGTATTTGATATATAAAATATATATATATACATTGTTGGTGTCGAGATCTGATGTATTGACACATCCATTTTAATCCTACAGTGATGCAGTACTGGGAGATCACCAGTAAGACCTGTAAACACCTACCCCTTGCGGAACAGGAAGTGTACAACCCCACCACTCAAATCATGACCGTCAAGGTGGGTTCCCTAACTCGTGTAGAATACACAATTGATTTCATAGTACTATTTCTCAGTAGCATGTATGATGTACTAATAACATGTAGAGATGACTTTTAGAATCTCAAATTACAGAGATCTTGAATCCCTGGGTAATGACAACTGCATGTACATGTATTTGTATCAAAACTTGCAGCCTATAAACAGTACTTTTTTTTGTGAACGCGAATTTGTGATTACCGGTACTTTCCTTCTACGATTGCTTATAATTGATGTTGTTCTATAGATTTGTGATACTTATGATGTGGATGAGTCAGTCCAGGCATCAGCAACATCGACCTCTAGAAAGAGACGAGCTATCTCATCCTCTCCCTCCTACTTCACCCGAGAGACCATGTTTATTGTGTCCACCACGGCCGCCTCTATCTACAACTCACCACCCAGACTCAATGTCTCTAGGAATGTTGACATCGTGGAAGATTCAGGTAATTCATTTATGAAAGGTTTCATGTTTCTTTGCTCCAACCTTAGAAAGTAATTGACTCTCAACACCAAAGATTCAAGTTATGATAGATAATTCATAATAGCAACATCGTACTTGTTCTCAACAGTGTTGTGTTTTATAAAAGTAGACTGTAAAAAAGATGGATTTCACAATGAAAAGCTTTATCATCAAATTGGTATTTTATCAATTTAGTATTTGTGCATTTAAAACAAAATTTAATTGGCTGTGACAGGTACTCTGAACTACCAGCTTGTGGCGACGGATGAAGAGGGAGACAAAATCCTATTCGCTCTGTCTGATTCCACTCTACTGTTTGGAAATGCCAGCCTTACATCCAGTGGATTGTGAGTTCAATTATTGTTCAAATCTTAGAAAGTAATGATCATGGTATCCTCTTCCTGAATATCTTGTTTTTCACACCTGTTTGCCCCTGTTTATTTTCAGCCTGACTTACACTCCATGCAGAGATTGTGCAGGAGTGGAGTACCTCAACATCACAATGTACGAGAACCAGACAGACCCAGAAATCCCCCCGGCCAACTCCACAGACGTCATCATTATCAACATTCAGTCCATTAATGATCCACCCATCCCATTCGCTGCATACAATGGAAAACTGCTGCTCATGGACGATATCACAGAGCCAATAGTGGTGGGGATTTTATTCATATGGTTCTTTTTGGGCATTATCAAATTTTTGTTTTAAATTCTAACTTGTATATAAGACATGGTTTTATTTACCCAGCGAATGAAATAAAAACAAGTTGTATATATAAACTTTTTCAAATTTTACAGAAAAGAAAAATCTCGTTTGCCATAATCTAAAATACCTGTTTGCTGCAATTCTAGATGTTCAGTCGCAATCATTTTTAAATTAAGATTATGATAACTTGTTTTGAATGAAGCTGCTGCATTGTTTAATCCTTTCTTTCTATGTCCTGCTTCAGATATTGCGAGAAGCCCACTACGATTTTAATCAACACGTTTGGGAGCAACCTTGGACAGCAGTGTTTGGTGCATACGATGTAGAACCTGGTGACACCATAACCTTCAGAATCAATGACCCACATGCCACCAATGTCTCCACAGAGGGACTAAGTGCAACTGTACCCACTCTGTTTTCCACCTGTGATAGTGCTGGTCAGATCTCTGTAAGTATTTCAAAGAAATATTGGTTAAGACATTCTATAACAGAAGTAAAATCACAGATACATTGAGTAGATACATCAGACTAGATGGAACCTGTATTTTGACTTTCCATTTTCCAGACCAACATGATGCCATGTGAGAACTTCACTCAGCATTTGCCGCATGCAGCCAACCTTTTAGCCTGGACCACATTCACCCTCAATTTCACAACTCCAGTGAATGTATTTGGAAACTTCAGTATCAACTTGTATTTTGAAGACAATGCAAATGGCACCTCACTTCCCCTGACTGTCAAGTTTGCTGTAATGGATTCCCCTTGTCATAATGGAGGAGTGTGTGATCGTAAGGAATCAATACAGCATAATTATTAAACTCTTAGAAAAAGAAACATCATGTTTTGGGTTAAATGCACAGAAGTACATGTAAATGCCCTTTTACATAATGTATTTGTTTTGATTAAAACATTTTATTGAGGATTTGAATATCTTTCTTTGCAGCCACCAGCATCTTCCCTTGCATGGACACCCACAGAACCCACAACTTCGACGCGTACTACCGCTGTAACTGTACCGGAGGATACCAGGGGAAATACTGTCAGGAGGACATCAATGAGTGTCTGAGTGACCCCTGCATGCACCCCTACGTCTGCTACAACAACCTGGACCATTACGTGTGTGCCTGCCCCGAGGACAACCCTCACTGCGAGATCCTGCCGTGGATGATCTCCATCATCCTGATCATCATCATCGTCATCATCATCCTGGTGGTGGTGGGTCTGCGCAGACACAAGAAGATGGTCAGGTAAAGTCTGATAAACAACACTGAGTATTCATTTGATTAGGCACTCTTTTTTTCTTTTTGGATAACTGTCTTATATTTAAATAGTTTTGCAAAAATTAATTTAGCCCATTCTTGAGGAGGTACTCAGATATACACTTTCTTATTAATATTGTGATTTGTCTTTTTTTTACAGTGAGAGAGAACACATGTTAAAAAAGTAAGTCAACCCTCCTGTTTAACTTGCATGAAATCTATGATTTTTCTTTGAATCACAGTTGGAGTATGTTACCCACGCTGAGCCTTTGTATGTATAATATAATTTTGGCTAACTTTTTGTTGTGTTTTTACAGTAAATTTGGATCACAGTCTTCCCTGGGATCAGAATTTGACATGGGAGATGACGTTTTCCAAGGTAATTGTGCAGAACATAAACAGATATACAATGTAGTTTAATTGAACGTGAAATAAGGAAAACCTAAAGTAGTCATTAAGTAAATATATATTGAAAAATTTGATGAAGGGATATTGTTAGCTAGAACATGTAATATGAAAAGAACTACCGGTAGTATATGGGAGAATTTAAATGTATTAATTTTGTTATGCTTTTATATCACAGATGACAAAGAGTTCCCGGATGAATTAGAGGTATGGTACATGAATTACAGTTATTTTAGTCTTAAAAATGTAAACTCTGTGATTAAAAGCCTTGCACAAAACAGATAAGAGGTAGAATTGTACAGTTGTTATTTATATTTGACTTTTCATTTTTACAGGGCTTTGAAAATCCTGCTCTAGACATTGAGCCTCACTATGATCCAGAGGAGGAGAGACAGTACTTCAACAGACACACCAAGTCCAACTTCACCCCACTGCTGGACCTTGATGACGTTCCCCCACCCCCATCTTATGAGTTCCCAGAAAATGACCATCCACATCCTAGCACATTGCATGCAATGAATGCATCTAAGGGACCGCTGGGCCGTACATACTTTACCCCCGGGACAATGCCTCTAAGCAGAAGTGGTGCAGACTCTGGAGCCAGTTCACCTGCACTGAAACGCCACCACAAAGTAGAGCCTGTGGAGGATGACGCCACCTCAAGCCACGGTCAGCAGGATACAAGGTCCAGGTGTAACACGCCCGACCTGTTTACGGTCAACAACAAACCCAATGGACCCATCACCCACCCTGAGAATCCATCCAGATCGGCCACTCCGTCGTTTGGAAAGCACAACAAGATATTGCCCCAGAGTGACAGCGACTCACCATTGGGTAGTCATAACTCCAGCAGCAACAAGAGTGGTTCCTCCCGGCAAAGCTCCCCACAGACCCTTGAGATGGCTGTAGCTACAGAGCTCACGTTCTCCGACCTGGAACTGACCACTACACAGCAGACTAATCTATGATTGATGGGTACAAACTGACCCCCATAGTGGACCATGACAACGAATTTATTATTATTGTCTTTCCTCTTAACTTTTGATATTTTCTACCAGTGAACTTTTTTTTTATAATCAGCATATCTGTGATTTTGTGTATGGTATTCTGTACTACCTTTATATGTTTATTTTACATATTTGGAATTGTTCCGTTCTTGATAAATGAGTTACTGTTCAGTGATATTAAATTGTGATATTCCTTTTGAAGAACTACGCATGAAACTTAGACTGTGATAAATTTGAAACACTTTTTTAATTGGAAATCTCCGTCCATAATAATTACATTGTTTTACAAACTACACATATCACAATTTTCTATGTATTTACTTTTATTTATTTATTTTTTATGAATAAAACTATTTTCTTTCTTTAAAATTTTAATTGTCATTTTATTTGAACATAAAGACATGAAGAAATCTTTTCACAATGATTTCTGAACAGACACATGGTAATTGGATTGTAGTCAGTCATTAGTCATTACATAGAAGCTATACTTCGTTTCTTTGCTTCCTTGTTCCTGCTTTGTTCTGTTGGGACAAGTCTATTTGCTGCCGTTCTTTAGCATACAGCCGTATGCCGTTCAGTGCCCTCATCACCGCCACTGCATTATGCTCCACTTTGTGGTCCTTATCCAATGAGAATGAAAATCTAAAAGTGATGAGAGAACAAAAACAATGGTCAGTATACTGTCAGATTAACATCTATATATTAATAAGTGTGCCTCCAACTGCCTAAATTGTGAACATTTTAAATACTTTTGCCCATAGTAAAAGGAATGCAGTGAAAATATCTTTAAAATCCAACATTAAAGTGGGGCCTATTAAAAATTCCAATGATTTTACACGTTGAATATAGTTGTTAGACTTGCCTGTGAAGAAGTTTGGCTAGGACTATTTTTTCCTCATTAAGTGCAAAGTGTTGTCCGATGCAATTTCTGTAGAAAAAATTAAGATCTTAATTGTTACCAATATTATAGCATGCATAAGTCAAAAGTAACCACCTCACTGTCAAGATAATGTACCTTGGCCCTGCAGAAAACGGCAGAAATGCAAAAGAATCCAGCTTGGCGAGATTGTCTTTGGAAAACCTCTCGGGTTTGTACTGCATGTGGTCCGGGCCCCACACGGTCGGGTTGTGGTGGAGACACCAGATACTGGCCGCCACAAAGGTTCCGGGGGGTATCGTGTGGCCCTCGATGTTAAGTGGCACCGTGTTGTTTCTGGCGACGAAGGGAACAGGGCAGTGTAGACGCATGCCCTCCTTGATACATTGTGTTAGAAACGTTAGCTTGCTTAAATCTTCCCTGCAAAATAAACAAATTGTAGGCAATTTTGTCTCCCTGTGTAAAAAATGTCTTCCTATGTGGGTCCAGAAGATTTTTCCGGGGGGTGGGGGGATACTTTTGTTTGCCGTAAGAGGTGGGTTCCATGCATATTTTCAGTAATTAATTTTTTAAGTAATTTAAAACGCCAATTATGCAAGTTAAAATTCTCCAGGGGAGTCCAGCCCCAGCCCCCCACCTGATCTCTGCTGTCCTCATTATATTAATTGCAGAGAACTTAATAAGCAAGACATAGGAATTGCATACAGTAAGTAAAATTTCCCATTTTTACAACTAGCAAGCTTGGACTTAAATCTGTTAACGAGAATATTTTTATTGTGTCATACCATCCCAAATCTCCATCCTTAGTCTCTGATATAACCCTGTCTATTTCTTCCTGACATTCGATCTGATATTCCGGGTTTTCGGCGAGTGAGAACAGAATCCATGATATTGCACTGGCTGTGGTATCGTGGCCTTTCAAACACGGTAATCAAATTGACATTCTGATCAGGAGTTATTATAATTGACTAAATCTCAAAACTGGAAATAACGCTACATTTTTTTTTAAATAAAGTGGTAATGGTGAATACTCTACCTTCGAATAGGAAAGTGTCCACCTCATTGCGAATTTCCTCGTCAGAGAGCCCCACCCCGTTTTCGTCTTTTGCCGTGAGGAGGATGTCCAGAAAATCTAGGTAGCGCTTGGACTTCAGATCTAGGCCTTCCTATTGAAGAATTCATTTTAACAATATCAAGTTGTGATTTCCAAAGATAACCTTTGGCATTCTTATCACAGACAACTTGTTAAAATTTAAATCTGTAGTCCTTAAAAAAATTAAATATTTTGCTACTAGAAAACTTGTTGGTTTCCTTATTTATTATCATCTTGAATAATGTTACAGGATTTTTTTAAATTGATAATTAAAAGAACGTTTACAAGATTAAGAAACTTTAATTTAAATATAGTCGCTAGGTTTCCTCATGGAGCCCGGGGTACATTCTAGATCTAGCAGCAGAATATGTTAATTTGGTATATAGAAATTTAAAATTTAACAAATAAATTTTCATATATGTACAATCCGATGTTTCTCAGATGAATGGTATAAAACAGTGAAGTCATTTTAACGATAATTTCAACTTTATAAGCCATATGTCATGGGAATTCAAAGACATAAATAGTAAAAAGACGGTGTAGCAGAAAGGCGGAATTTTTTCCTATACAAAAGAAGAACCCGTACCGCATTAAGTGTCTTTCTAAATATAGACACTGCTACATTTACGACTTTATTTATATATTGCGGGTATTGTCTGTATGAATGCAAAATACCTGTCAAGCATTTTTTTTTTTACTCGAACACGGCAACCGCCAGTCTATTACAGGAAGAGGACTATATTTTCTGTAATCTGATGTTAACATAAAACAACTTGGTAATTCTCTTTGCATTATTTCAGGCATAAGGAATCATTCTTTGAGTATTATGAGGTGATAATTTTGGTCGGGGCATGGTCAAATCCAATAAAGCCCGAAGAGCTGTTAGCTGTTAGCTCTGATCACGCTGCTACCGAAATTATCACCTCATATATAATATTCAAAAAATGATTCCTTATTACTTATAATTATATTATTTCCAATTTTTATACTTTAAATCAACATTTTAGAACCACTATTTTTTTCATGTAGCACATGCTATGTATTGCTACGCGGCGCAGCCAATACCGTTTTCCGGTTATGCTATAAGACACGCCCATTTTGTGTCGCTCACCTTTTATGAAATTATCCGGCTCTAGGCTTCAAAATTGATTCGTAATGTTATCACAGATAAAGACAGTTGAAAATGTAAATATAAAAGTACAGGTGCGTTTGGAAAAAAAGAAGTTCATACCAGCTCTTTCCGTCTCTTTTGCATGACGTCAGCTGCTACGTCGTGGACATATTGACAATTCTTCTTAAAACGTTTTCCATCCGCTGTGTTATAGAAGATAAAATCAGGGTACAGCCAAGGGGATCTAAACATTTGTAAAAAAAAAAAAAAAAATAGATAAATCTCAATTCTATTAAATAATATTTATGATGGGTTTCGGAAATCTTAGGTTCTTGTATCATTCTATGTACCTGTTTCTGTAAAACCAAAGCTCTGCAATCTCGTTGACTGCTTTTACATATGGATGGACCTCGCCACTGTAAAAAAAAAATACAAGAACTGCTGTGCTCTGGTGCTCTTGCTACACAAACTTACCTAGTAGACTTTTTTAGTATTAAGTGAATACATTCTGAAACCAGCATAAAAAGAGTGGCAATATTTTTTTGATGTTGGAATACCACATGGATGTCACCAATTATAAAATGATGGTTATATAGAAGTTTTGCCTATGAGACACAGAGTTAGATTTGTTTAGCCGCCTGAGTGCTTACGTTTGCTCCTGACAGTCTGTCTGGTAAGAGAAGGCACACCTCAGTATGATGTCCAGGGTACACAGACACACCTGACTGAACACCTCAAAGCCCTTACCCTCCTTAGCAAACCTTTGTATGTTTCTCTGAAATAAAATCCAATCAGATGCCTGACAATGCATTTATCCATATTGATTTTATATACGTACACAAAATTATTATTCGGGAGAAACGTATCGGTAAATAATACATCATAGGTTTGTCATAGTAAAATTTAATGTTTATTTCTGATTTTCTCTGTTTACGTATGTGACAAGGCCGTTCACGTTTAATTTGTTTATGGTGGTTACCTCCAGCAGACCTGCGCATTCTTTATATACGCCAATGTAGGGCTTGAGGATGTCAAAATGGAACGCGGGGGTCAGTAACCGCCGAGATCTTGCCCACCTCTTACCCCCGGCGATCAGGAGCCCCTCCCCCAGCCAGGGAAGGGCGTGCCGATAAGCTCCTCCAAATCCAACGGGCTTTGGGTCTACAAAAAGTTATTAAGCAAAATTTATGGGTTTTCATATAGCCTAGAGGGTACATGTATATATAAAATTCGTCTTGTAAGTATGGTGCGCAAAGATTGCAATATGCATAAGGAATACTGTAACGCTGTATGAAAAATTACTCTAACTATATTGGTAATTATTCCGAACCCTGTTCCCATGTTCAAATGGAATCTCTTACCTGCCCCTTTGAGGAGAATTTTGACGGTGTCTGGGTGGTTGAGGGTACAGGACACTCTTGTAGGCCCGAAGTATGTGATGAAAAACTTGGGGTATTTGGCTGTCCATTCTATGGCTCTTTGGAGTCGTGCGTTGCTGCCTCCTTTGCCCAAAAACTGCATGGAAATGAATATTCATCAAATTTCTAAGTGATTTACGTACATTTAATATAAACTGTGGTAACACGTGCTCTTCTTTCTCTCATCATTCTATCTCCTCCCCCGATATGGAGAGAGAGAGAGAGAGGGAAGATAAAGATGAATCTAAGTTGCTATTTCTATAAAAAGAGAGGGTTCTTTAGAGGGATGCGTATGTCCTATATCTTTGTAGCAGAGTCCTATATCTTTGTAGCAGAGAGAGAGAGAGAGAGAGAGAGAGAGAGAGAGAGAGAGAGAGAGGGGGGGTCTTATACGCATCTCAAGAGGAATTATATAGTACTTACGAATTTCATGTGACCCAGCAGCCAGTGTTTTCCTTCCGGCTCAGGGAAACCCCTGAATGCATTTCTCAGGCTTATAGTACGTATCAAGAGTTTCAGCAGTAAAATGAAGACAAACGTTATTATTCCTACTGCTGCAAACTCTATGAAATTGTCCTTAAGCAGTCGATACACATTCACTATACCCATACTGTCCGATTAGTGTGTGACACACGATCAGTGAGTGTGTGACCACTTACACGTAAACTAAACAGTCTCATGGACTATATATATAGTGATAAACATTTTGTGTGTAGAGGTCACAATCTGGAACACATGCATGGGTTCATAAAGTAAGTGCGCATATACTTCACCTGCAAGGAAAGTTTTCCTTTATGTACGCTGGTATTTTCATAATAAGGTTTTTAATAAGTAATTAAGGTTTTAAAAATCTAAATAATACCGTATTCTTGTCCAAATACATGCACATTAACCCATTTATTTTTAGATTACAAACTTTTTCAACAATTACAGAGTATAATTATGATTATTCTAAATACTGACATTTATATCTTAAAACAACAGGTGCTTGGGGAAGAACCCCCCCCCCCCCCCCAACATACACATATACATTCCCGAGTTATTTTTTTCATGACTTATATTTACATATCTTGATGTATGATACACAAAAAGAATTCACAATTATCGTGCAATAAGCTATGTATGAAAAAATATATACCACTGATATAAAAAGAGTAGAGTTGTATATTTATACTTTTTGATACATACATGTAGCTTAATTATTTCGCGTTAATTGTGATTTTTTTAGTGTAGCATACATCAACATATGCATTAAAAATATTTTATAAAAAATAAACTCAGAAATGTGTGTGTGGGGGGAGGGAGGGGGGGGGGTGGGGTACTATTCCCAACCACCTGTGCTTTATACCATATGATAGCAAACGAAGTCAAATCTTAAAAACAATTCAACGGTGCTACATTTTAATTCGTGTAATTTGATATGTCCATATATGAATGAATGATGGAGCAACATGGATACATGTATGTATGCATACAAATTATCACTGAACGTGGATCATAAGGAACGGTTATCACATTCTTAGGTGCTTCAGTCCTGAAAAACAAATATATTTTATAAATTCTTATTTTGTATAAAAATATTAATGGTTTTCCCTCTAGAATCACAATAATAGAAATCATTTATTATGTAACTGAATACGTTAAATTATTTATCTTAAACTTTTTTTTAACACAATACATGTATTCGAATTTTCAAGTCAGTTCTCTTTTGATTTTACCTTTTACTTTGTTTATTTCATCGATAAATCGTTAATATAATTTGACTGAAATCATATTTTCTACATGAATTGAAAAAAAATGAAATTTTAAATGTAACAGTTCCTTTGTTTGAGACAAATCATTTGACTAAGAATAATTTGTTAAAGCGTTACCATACCTGCAACGGCGCTCTGAAATCCAGCGTTGTAATCACACGCGACTTCGTTGCTGACGTAGTCTTTCCTGTCGTCTGTGTACTGGTCCTGACCGTTGGGCCCGCCCACCAGGGCCCCGTACAAGGTGTGGGGGTTAGGGCCGGGCTGTTGTTGGTCCGCGAAAGAACACGGGGAGGGGCGGCTTGGACAGGAACTGAAGGAAACGTACAGGTACAGTATACATCGAGGCATTAAAAAGCCCGATGTTTTGCACAACATCAGGCATGGCAATAAATGTATGCTATGATTTATAATTCTTGCTAGTATGATAGATATAGATATATATATTATATATATATATATATATATACACATATATATATATATATATATATATATATATATATATATATATATATATATATATATATATATATATATATATGTATATATATGTATATATATATATATATATATATATATATATATATATATATATATATATATATATATATATATATATATATATATATATATATTTGTTCAATCGAGTGACAAGAATTTGGGGAAAAACATGCTTGTTTTAGCCTCCTTCTATAAATGTCCCTTCAATAGAATACATGGACTTGTTTCGAGATTAATAAAGAAAGACGGAATAAAAGTAATTTTAACATAATTATTCTTAGTGAAAAATGAATGTGTTTTCTAAAATTGCACTCAAATCCAACCCAATCCAATTAAATAACATGTATAGCTAACGCAAATGAGTACACGCATGCATGGGTATTGGAAAAACAAGACATAGATTTGTAAGTACATGTACTTAAAAATATTTTCACCTAAATTGCAAGTAATGATAATGAGTTGTACATCAATTTTACATAAACAAAGTGCAGTGATTTGCATAACTTAACATTAATTAAAGGGTAAGGTTTATATATTGATTTATCGAAATTTTTGGGTAGTTTTGCACCTGATACCGTAATGATTAGTTTGTTATACCTGGACCTGTGATGAGGACGCTGGGGAGGGTTGGTCCCGAAGCCGACCACAAAGCTCCTGCCTGTGTCCCCCAGGGCGTACCCTATCTGTGACCTCGCCCACTGTCTGTATTGGTCTGGGTGTATCCCCACATCGGCCGCCAACAACGCCATAAACGCCATGTTGGCTATAGAAAAATTAATATTAAAAAAAAAAATAAGTTTGTTTAATGCAATAAGCTACTTGGTTTTCCGAATTTCGTGTGTAAAATAGATTTCTTTTTCGAATCCTCTTACGTCTATATGCACCAGTATTTGTTTTTGTTTATACAATTTAATAAGCTTTTCGATTTTTAGAATTTCTACATCAAAAAGATCACTTATTCCTCGTACATGTATGTGGCTGAATATATATAAAATTCAGATTTTAATACAGTCGTGTCGGACTATACCGAAAGCACATAGTCGTTCGTTAATTGACTTGAAAACAGACTATTGGCTATATAGATAAGTTTATTTTCTTTTCAGACATTTTAAAAAAATTCAACTGATTTATATATACGTACAAGCGTATCTGAGAGAGCCCCATTGGGACCGGAAGGCGAGCCCCTTGGGACTGTACGGTACACTTCCGCCCGGCATCCAGTCGGTAAACGTAGCCTCGATATCATTCTTGTATATGTCTTTTCCGGTCATATTGTAAAGCAGGATCTTAAATTACAAGATTTACCTAGATAAAGGATATATTCAACCATAATACATTTTACAATTTCCCCAAAGATATTTTTACCATATTCCCAAAGGCAATTACCATATTCCCCGAGTACTTGTCGTCCCACGACTGCCCCCAGTCCGGACCCGTAATGTAGTACTGCTCCGCCCAGTTCAAATATTTAGTGTCATTAGTGACCCGGAACAGCCAGGCGGCGCCCCAAGTCAGCTCGTCCTCATACTTATCAGACCTACAGAATGAAAAAAAAAAGGTTTAGCTACTTTATGTTCCCCATGAATATCTTATTAAAATCAGTATTGTATAATACTATATATATTTTTCTTGAAAATTCAAAATTTCCAGGTTCCTGACCTGATTGCAAGAGGGTTGCCTTTACATTATATATGTATTAAGGAAGTTTACTGAGTATTCAAATGTATCACAATACATTATAACCTGTAATAAGCAGCCGCCTGATTGACGCTGTCAGTGTATCTAGCTTTGTGATGAACCGCAAAGTCATACAGCTGCTTGGAATGAGTCAGCAGTTTTTCGGCAAATTCTGGATCTACCAAGAATATGATATAGATAATAAATTATCTATGAAAGAACTGAGATTTGAGATTTATTTAAAGTTTATCTTCACCAACCCTTTTCTTTGAAGACTAAGTGGGATACAGCAAATGCGGCTGCGTACTCGGCAGCTATGTCACTTCCTGGTCTATTTGCGGTGATTTTGTACGCAGGTCGAGACATCGTCATGTCTTCCGGTCTACCCCAATATCCATGGTCCGGTCCACCATCACCGACCTTTTATTTCAAACCATCATTTAGCTTAATATTGGCAACAATTAATGATGTACTTAATTAAAACTTCAGTCTCAAGCTACAAGCCTTTGTCCACAGCCTTTTTTCTACGCAAAGTCACTTGGGAAAGAGTTTCTATTAAATATTGGCTTCAGTTTGCGACGATGACCAAATCTTGACACCCAACCTCGAGCTCCAAAAAAATCTCCCACTTTTTTGCTTGCCCATGCGCAGATCTAGGGGGGGGGGGGTCGGGGGGTCCCGACCCCCCCTGGAAAATGAAAATTTATTAAATTTACATAGTAAAATTATCGCGAAAATATGCCTCGGACCCCCCCTGGCAAACACAATTATCCTTCGGACCCCCCCTGGAAAAATTTTCTGGATCCGCGCATGTTGCCCATGGAATTGATGACATTTGAAGCGCTTACATTTATATTTTTTGAAGCCCATGGAATTGATGTCATTTGAAGCACTTACATAAATATTTTACCTGAACATACAGTTCGTTTGGACCGGTGTGACATTTGAGCATCCACTCCAGAGGCCACCGGATACAGTCGTACATGTTCTCCAGCTGACCGCTGTGTTCATACGCGTCTTTGTACTCCAGGAGGCCCCAGGCCAGGAGGGTTGTGGAGCTAGCCATCGGGAATCCGAACTTGATATGATCGCCAGCTTACCCAAAAATGAAAAATCGAACATTATTAATGTTTTCTTTACAATTTAACAGTAACCGTTCCTCCCAAAAAAAGAAGATGTATAGAAGATTGAATATTCATTTGTTATGCTTACTAGCTTGATATGCCTCCCTTTGATAATTTTGGTAAATATATTGGTTTGTAATTTCGCTCGATATTGATAATGATAATAGATTATTTAATTATTAAAATTCTGACACTGATTTATGGTTTTGGTCAGTTACCGTCGTACCACCCTCCGGTCAGGTCCTCGCCGTTGTCGCCGTGGTCGGTGAGGGCGGAGTCCCCCCGCCACGGGATCCTGTTGGTGGGTGGGAGTTTGCCGGAGCGCTGGGCCTCGTAGAACAGAATGGACTTCATCAGGACCTCATCGTAATTATACTTGGTGCCGTCAGCTGTGGAGACATAATGGTTGATGTCACGTCTTGCGTTAGCCAAAAATGCAAAGAAATTTTTACGCGAACGTTCTTTTACGTGAATTTTAGAACACCAAAAACGTTAAAAAGTTTTCTTCAATAAAATGTGTATGCACGATTTCAGTTTTTATACGTGACGTTTAAGGAAAGGCTTTCCGCCAGACTGTTCGGTACAATTAAACAATAAAATGCGTTCTTTGTCTTTTTATGATATGAAGGTGGCGACATTGCAGAAAAAAAATACATAATCCATGTAGCGGGTTATGTAAATTTTGCTGCAATGTTCGCTACCTTCATAACCCTCATGAATCGCCAATGAAAGCATTTTATTGTTTTTTATTCTTTTAACAAATCAATTAATTCATTGTAAAAGTAAGTAAATTACTGTTAATGTACATAAGTACGTTAGCTAAAAGAAACAGCCAAATCGTCTCATATGGGAATTTGAGCCTGCCATCGTTATGATTATTTCGTGCAGTCCTTGATTATTCTTAGGTCGCTGTAGGTTTCAACCAATCGATATACGAGACTTGTAGATTTCAGTACTGTCAGTTTCTACAATTTTTCTATAGAGCTGTGAATTAACTATAAGTTTCCGTAAGAAATAGAGGTAATCGTACTCGGTAGATGTAAATATATTAAGATTTATGTTCTTTTCAAGTCATTCGACTCTTAAGTTTGACCCAAATTTCCCAAAAAACACTATTCTTTGGGCAAAAGAACTGTTTTGTAAAGTATTCAAAAAAGTCAAAACACTTACTTAGAAATACAAGAACAAAATGTTACAAAAAGAAGGATTCTAACCATCAACCACTGTTGGAACTACTTGTGAATCAAACGACAGATCCACAATGTCTGCCGTTGCCGTAGGTTCCGTACTTCCGGTGTAATGGCCGCCGATCTGAATATCCAAAGAGCTGCCTTCTTTCACGATGCCCTTATCTGCTTTGTTCACCAGGAGAATAATTTTGTTGTCGGAACTGGTTCTTTTTACAGTACCAACGTATTGCTGAATAGAAACCAACACTTTATAGATTCAGTAAAGCTGAAGGTTAAACAAACTTGTCAAAATAATTCCAGAAAATCTTTCATCAGAAAGAGGATGAAAAGAAGAGAGGACTGTCACTTTTCAGAACTAGGTTATAGCATTTTCACAATGCCGCGACTTCTGCTACGTTCCTCGCATTAATACATATGTGTGCATGAAATTCGAAATATATTAATATGAGCCTTGATTGGTCAGCCAAATAGGACCTTACTTGTATATTAGTTACTGGTACATTAAAGGTAATAATGGCCTCCCATCCGATCAGATCCCCGTGGGTGATGGGGAGGATGAAGTGACCCTCAAAGTTCCCGCTCCAGGTGTGGGTCTTGGTCATCGGAACAGTGGCCGAATTATCCGCCAGACACAGCGGCGTAATCGCTAGCAACACCAGAACGAGGTTCGAATCCATCATCTGCCGTCCAGCATTTACAATCAAAGAAAATTTTATATAATCATCCTCGGAAAATTCACCAAAATATACTTTTTTCTTGTCAATAACTTGTAAAACTTAAGAGCAGTTCTTTTTTCCAATCAAGGTTGCTGTTGCAAGTACACCTTTGCCTTGGGTTGTTCAAAAACAGAAAGTACTGAATCAAATTGTCTTTGTACGATTGATCATTTTGGCCGTGTTTTATTAATTTTCTGGAGATTGGGCAAGTAAAAGCAAAGCTGGTTAATACTAATTACCAGTACTTTAACAAGTTGTGTCATAAAAACAAATGTATATTATACATTTAGTCGGTTCATGTTTCCTGATAGTTTGAATGCCAAGTAATATCAAAGAACTCCAACTTACCTTACTGCTCAGTGTCTGTTGGCCAATATTATCAAATCCTTAGTTATAAAATGTAGATCAGTCTTATCTGGTGCTAGGTGAATCGTTTGTTGTCATTCTGGATATTAACTTTATTAATTCATAGTTTCGGAATTTGTTAACAAGGTGCACATTGATTAACCGTTAACGAATGTCGCTAGTATTAAGAAAACCATAGATTTACAACACAGCAGTGGTTTTCCCTCAATTTGTTTGGCATTCTAAAGCCACATGTACATGTATATTTAAAGGAGTTGACATCGTTAACCTGCTGACACATCATACTGAGATGGTGCTTTGGGCTGCATAATGAGCGCTTTGGAAAAGGAGCTAGCAAACCTGCTGAAAAGAAGTTTCGACTTTAAAGTTTCAATATTGAAAAAAAAAATGCATTAAGGTTTTCTCTTTTGCGAGTTAGAAGAGTGGTTTACATTTGATCCAAAAATATTAATCTTGCGCTAGTTTATGAACAATGATTATACACAATTCTTATTACTCAGTTATTTTTTTCTTTTGGTAACTTATAAAAAATTGCAATTGAATATATTCCTCAAAAGTATGTGCTTTTCTATAGAACACCATAAACTTTTCAGAACAATAAAAACACAAACATTATGATACATTTAAGCTGTTTGTGATCTAGGCTGTTACATTTTGATCAGGAGTACCATCTAGTAGTTTGAATTATTTTTACAAGATTTAGCCCTTGTTTTAGTTGTTAACTTCAATATGTAAAATGGCCATATATATTTTTTTTAAATCACCCAATGAGAGAGAAAAAAAATGAACTTACCTACAGTTATAATACACAAAGAAACTAGATAAATTTTGAACCAAGAGTTGCCTCTCCTGATTATTGCATGTTTATCCGAGTATCGATACAATTATTAATAATCACCAACAATGGGTTAATAAAACCAGGAAATGCATCTGCTGCACATTGTATTGATTTTACATCCTCACAACTCGGTTGGCTATATAGGCTTGAGTTTGCGTAGTATTCCTAAACTGATTTATTGCACTTAATCTTTTCCTGTTGGTACACGTATCTATAAGCACCTTTCGAAAATATGTGGGGTTTTTATGATAAAAAATAAGATCTTAAAACAGCTAAATGTAATTTTAAAAAAAATCCAATTACCTTGATAAATTAAAAATCTTGCATACCAGTAATAATTTTAATGTTAGATGCCAAATTGTCGGTAAGGTTAAAACTAAATACTAAGTACACTACGCATATTCAACTGACCATTTATATAATAATATTTTTGTATAAATTAGTTCATGATTGATTTCAATTAATTTTTTTTAGAATTCAAGGAGACAATGTAAATCTGCTGTCGGTCTCTCAGAAATTCTTATTAAATTTGGATTACTTTGATGAAATTTTACCGGTACAAAAATGTGCGTGTAATTTTATCATAAAATATTTATGTTTTTAGTTAAAAATCTGAAAATTATATATTAAACTTCTACTAGCTAGAAAAAATCATTGTCATCATAATTAAAAGGAAAAAAAAAACATAGTAAGACTGTAAGGATTTATTTGTGTGTAGAAAACGGAATAACGATGATAACAAATAACAAATCAATAAATAAGATAATCATTACATAATTGGGAATGCAGTAACGAATCAATGGTAACAAAGAAAGACAAAATTCCCGTTACAAGTCATCTACGATCAGGCTATTCTTCGAGCTTCAAAGGATTGGAACCTTTTCTTGGAAAACCAGCTGTCTTTCAAATTGCGTAATCAGGAATGCATGGAAACCAAAAACCATCTCAAACGAATCATCTAAACATTGTCACGACTATCATTCAATCAATAACTTCAACTTTTTTATTAAAAATACAAATGTAAATTGCGAAGAACAGTGGTTCTTGTTTGACGTACATCATATGTATATGAATTACACAAAGTATATGTACGTAGTGACGTAGTGTAAATACTAGTATACACGTCATCGCAAACTTGGGCACGGTTACGTTTGCTTATATACGTATGAATATGTTACAGTAAGACTTGGAGCTCAAAAGTCCAAAATGAATATTGTAAAATGTGTAAAATGTGAAAGATTTAAAACAGTTTAAGAACAATATCTATTGTTCTTGCTCATAACACACATACAAAAAATGTTCTCTGTATTGAAAAAAAAATCCAACATGATTCTGGCGTGTCAACGCTATTGTCTGTCCCAATATATTTATGCGGTACATTTGGACGATTTTTTAAATAAAAATACGCATATCTTTGAAAGAAGTGCAATTAAAATCGATAAAAGGGAAAATATCCAAGATATCTTCATTGACACGTTATCATTTTTTACTCGTAAAAATTCAAAGAAACGATAACAAATTGCTTAGGGGGATTTCAAATTGGATTTGCTGACATCTTTTCGCCATTCGGGAGCCTCTCACAATATGTAACGTTATCATCTGGGTACTTTCGTGTCTGTTGCAATGCAAAATATTGAAACCTGAAATGCTAGAGGGGGCGTTTCAAAGGAGAAGTCTTGGGATTTTTTCAAACTATTGAATGAGCATCACTTGAACCCGGTATTTATAAATATCGAATAATTTAAGAAAATGTGCTGCATAAATATTGTGGGACTAAGTATAAAAATTCCTTTTGTTCAAAAAATCTACATAGTGCCCAAATTGTAAAAAGCTATCATAATGCAGCCTTTAGATGTCAATAAAAAATTTACATATATAATTTATGCTTTTTTCGTTGAAAACAATTGAGCTGTAAATAATGTTTGGTTTTCTTTGCTACAGTGAGCATAGTCCAGAATGCATTGTCACGATTGAACGGTTACATTAATCAAAATGCATTTAAAATGTTATGTCACATCAGGGAATAAAATTACACGTGCATCAGGTGGTGATTAAAAGCATATAATATCAGTAATATGAGAAGTGACAAATTGAAAAAAAAAAACAATAAAACATATTCATAGTCTTTGACTTGATCGATTCTGAAACCTGGCATGTGGCTTACAAAAATCTCCCTCGCTTCGTTCCCGATTCCCAATTCAAATTAGAGTATTGATTACATATTTTGATTACAAAGTGTTTCTCATTATGACGCATCCTCTTGTCATGGAAAGATAAGGCCATCCCTTATTTTATCTTCGCTCATTTTGGAATGTGTTTCAACCATCTAAAGCCGGAAGCTATATTTTAAATAACTATATGTTCCGGAAGTGATGTCACACAGACTGCTCTCGTCTGTCACCTTGGCGAGATTTGAAACAAAGTCGACATATTTTGGCTTTTGAAGATTCTCTCACTAGATCATCCAAACTCATACAAAATGCGGCTGCTAGAAAAAAGAAGGCACTGCCCCACCCCAGCCCATAACCTGGACCGTACTGATGAGCCGAGGACGAGTTGTTTGATTCCATGGCAACCGGGTAAATGATTAAGGCGGCTCCTGTACTTATTGCTGAAAAGAGACAATAGAACGTTTTACGACATTGTTTTGAGAGACTTGACTTCATCAAGGAAAAAAGAACCTGGACACTAAGAGTTTAAGTCTCCTGGATGTATTCTGTGTAAATTTTTATAATTATCTTTTCATTATAACAGCTTTAACAGCCTTCTGTCCCGACCCTTCTTTAAAATGCAAATAGGATTTGTTTGCCACATACCAACATACATGTATTGAATTCATTTATTAATATAACGGTATCATCACAATAACAAAACAACACGGTCTATGAGTCTGCCATTCATTTTTGCTTCAGTTTATCTCATATCTATATATCTGTTTTGTATACTTACATGTAAATATAAAAGTATTTATCGCCCCAAAGCATGGTCAATCTAAGTACGACCCTCTCTCATCTAGAGAGAGGGTTACGGACTCTAAGTCGTGGTATGTGACATTAGTTAAATTATATTGTTAAATTTGTAATGTAATTATTTGGGACATGATTAAGGCGGATAACATAATACTGTGGTTTCATTAATATTCAAGGGTATCAATTTTCGTGGATTAAGTGTTTCAAGGATACGTAAATTCGTGGCCAATGACCCTTTCAGTACAAAATGTTCATAGAAATTGCGTTTCAAATAACATTTAATTTCATGGATCAACTTAACAACAAAATCCACGAAAATTGGTATTCAACGAATATTGATGAAACCACAGTATACATGCAAATTTGATGCATACGCAACTTTTTCTTCAAAATCAGACTATTAAAAATGTTTGGAATTTTCAAATCACGTTCAATTCTCATCGGGCGTAATCAGTACATTAAGAAATAGCACGATTTAATCTATTGAAAATGCTTAAAGTGACGAACAGTGATCTTACCACAGACTAGGAATATTTCTCCTGCGGAATGGAAGTAGTAAATCTTTTTGGGCAATGGTGACGTACACACTCCACAAACGGCCAAAATGGAAGCGATAAATCCAAAGGAAGCTGAGAAAATCATCAAACCTATCACGGCTTTCTGCCAGCCTATAAATAGACAAAAATCATCGAACGGTCAGAGACACTAGCCCAAATAGTAATCGAAAGCCTATATACGCCACTAGCTAAATATAAAAATATCAAAACTCGCAGAATGGAAAACATTTAATGACACCATGAGAAATGTGGCAATGACGTAATTGCACAGTGTCTATGGCCAATTGCAATAGGTAAAAATGAATAATAATATGAGTAAGACAAAGATATATCAGAGTTTGTTTGAATTTTGTTTATTATTATAATAGTTCGTACGCTGGACCGAGTCCTCAATGCAGATTGGGGGGACGCTAGTGTTGTCCATCTGGAAGCACGTGTCCCACATACCGCTACGGAAGCCTGCAAATGAGTAAGAAATTCATCGTTAAATTGAATGATATGTGAACATCAACGCATTAGAAAGGCAAGTCTATATGTAGATTTTTTTGGGGGGGAGGGGATGTCAGTTTTAGTTGGGGGTCACTGGTCGTCCATCAGATTTTTTTTTCAGACCGGGAGCTACAAACTTGCAGCCAAGGGTCCGGAAGATAAAGTGGAAAAGGTACGGGCGGGGGAGGGGGTTAAAGTAATGTCTTTGGTACAAAATCTCTTTCAGTCAATATAAAATTTCTTATAATAAAATCAAACGGGATTCAAAATGGCTAATTTTACCCTAAATCTTAAAGTCCTCTTACGAAATATTCAATTTGAGAATCATTTGAACAGTGAACCGTTATAACCTAATTCTGTCTGAATCTCATCAGCCCAAATCATAAAAACACCCTATAGGAGAGGAAGCGCCCCATAATTATTCGAAAGCCATTACTTTTTCCTCTTTTTTCTCTCCAGAAGTGCATAAGTTATGACGTCTTGCCATGAAGTAAACAGTGAACAATGTCAGGATGTGATTATGAATCGAGATTGATTAGATTTTCGGCAATCAATACGCTGGCGTGCAACCTGAAACTGACATCGTTGGAGAAAAATCGATGCTATGTAGAAGCAGGCGATTGACACCCGCCAAGATCTGTGTTTTATCATTAAAGCCGTGTTGTTGAAGATTTTTTTTTATTCAGAGAACGATACCAGAATTGTTTTTTAATGATTTAAAAAGAAAAATCTACTGAAATACAATATCAAAGAAAGCAGATTAATATGCAAGGAAAAATGTGTTTAACGAGGATCTAGTTCGGTCGATAATTCTGACAATAAAAGCAAGGATTTTATTACAGTTTTATGAAGTAGCTATTAGTCAAATCATTATGAATTAATCATAACATATGGGTGCACGGAATGCTGAACAAGCATACATGAAAAACGAGAGAAAGGGGGGGGGGGGTGGGGCTCGGATTATGTTGCATTGTCTCGGGTCCTGCAGGGAAATGGTGACGAATATTTTTACTATTTTTGATATCTTGAACATTTAAACGTATTACGTCGTGATGCCAAAAAAAAAAAAGATAATATCAACTATCTTCTACGAATGTACCTAAATTTTGTCCTTCAGAAACACAAATAGGATTTTCATTCGCGTGACGAATGAAGAATATAATCTAAAGGCCACTGCGTTGAGTAGGGACGATCGTTTCCAGTGCACTCTTTGGCGGCGATGCCTGATCAATACAACACGTAGTCTTATTTTATTCACGCACGGAATCGTATGTCATGTTTGTTTTTTGTCTTTGCAATGCATTTTAGAAAGCTTGCTATTAAATATTGAGGTATTGTACGCAAATCATTGAAAAAAAAAATCATTGAAACCCCCAAATTTCAAATTTCCCCCTCCCCCTCCATTTACGGTTGTAAACATTATACATTAGATTGTTTATCATTTGCACATGAAAAATTGAACGAATATCGATCGCTAATTTTAAAAAAAGAGAAAAGAACGGTTAAAAATGACAAATCATAATTGAAGCTTTTGACACGAAATAAAAGTGAACACTTACCGTCCCCGTACATCCAGTTGTCGTGAAGGATAGAGGCCAGGGCCAGGGGAAGGGCTATGGCGATGGAGAACACCCCTCCAATCCTGAAGGGTCGCCATATCTTGGCCTCTCTCAGGTAGTACTCCTCCCCAAATTTCCTGACGTCTGGACTTTCCCCAGTCTTAAACTTGAGGAAATTCTTCATGGCGGTGACCATCCAGGCGACGGAGTTGTTGATCTTTCAAAGTACACACATTCGAAGCCGAGGATTTAAATGTTCGGGTACATAATTCTACCCTTTTCTTTTTTTTCTTTCTTTAAAAAGAAATCCCCTTTTGTGAAACTTCTAAACACTTGTTACCCTTGGGTGATCAGCAATGATAACAAGATGTCATTGCAAAACAAACAAACGTCCTCTCTTGAAAACTTCACATAAGACTTATTCCACCTCAATTTTGCGCTAATGATAAATCCCACTTGTAAATTAAGGTATATCACTAATGAGCTCCGAACGATTTGCTTTCATCCGGTCGACCTTGAAAATGTTGTATTTTTGTTGCCGCAAAAACGGATCAAATACACTCGAAAAAAAAAAACAAGCACAAAAGTTGATAGCATTAATTATTTACTCAGTAGCTCGCGGGATACCACAACCCGATGTTCAGATAGTTAATTTCGAATTTATTATGTGAGCGCTAGGCGGGGACGCCATTCGCGTTGCCTAGTAACGACATTGTCCCCGTTTGCAGCAGCTAGAGGACGCATATATAGAGATCGAGGAATACTAATTTCTCCTGCTTGCTGTGTACGGGGTGACACGATGTCGCTCGATAAATGCCACAGCTTCTCCAAATGCAGCGTTTGAATTCCAGTGGGATACAAACGGACCGATCCACGTTAGACAGAGCTACGCCATCTTGGCACTCGGCACCAAAACTTACTGAAACAGTCATTAGTTCGGAAAAAAATCAAATCGTAATAGAGAAGCATCGATTTTTTTCTCTTTTTTTCTCTCTTCCCTTTGGATGGATTTCTTGACTTTCATCCCAGTCCTCCGAGGTTTTATGTGTGTAATATGGTATTACGAGTTTCGACTGATTGAACGTATAATGTACTTTCAATTGTAACTAGCTTTAGGTGTTGTTTCGTTATTTACGCATAATTGGCAATGTAACAGATTGCGAATTTGTATATGATATATATGAATAAGTATTCATAATTGTCTCTTGGAAACTTTCCCAGGTAAACAATGGGCAACGTTTATACGTGCTACAAATAATAAATCTATCTCATTTCTATTGTGAAATAATGTATGCTATTTTCGTGACCTTGTTCCTAGAATAACAAAATGAGAATATTAAATATTACAAACAAATCATCATATGCCAAAAGCTTATATTTGCATCAGGTGCTAAGTATCGATTTCCAAAGTGGGAAGAGGACAAATTATTAACCTATCAGAAAATTTATCAGATACTACGAATTATAATACTGGTATTATATTCTATCGTAATACATGTGTTTTCTTGAGTTCATGCAATCTTTAAGACTGTGCGATTCTCTAGCCAAGGTCCAATGCTACATGTATGCAACAGTTTCATTCATTTTTCAATGTCTCAGAATTCTCTGGAATCCTGAGAAATGCATGTTCATATTTACATGTATTCTTTTTTCTCAATTTGGATTGATTTTTTATAGAACTGATATATTTCATCCCCAAGTTTTTTTACTACATTTTTTTTCACGTTTATAGCTTAACTAAACAAAGAAAATTAATACTACAGGGACCGTGATTATCAAACAGTGCCAGTTCTACATTAAGTTAAATGAAACTGTAATAATGCCTTACCTTCTAAAAATCAATTAAAATCTCGCCCATGAAAGTTATCTCTCTTTGATCAAAGCGAGTTGTGTCTGAGGGGGTTTTATTGTCATGAGCGAATTTAAAAAAGGGGCCGACCCCCCCCCTTCCCCCCCCCCCCCCCCCCCGGGAAAATTCAAATTTCTTAAATTTACTTAGTACATTACCGAAAGCCTCGGACCCACCTCTCGCCCGGCAAAGCTATATATTCCTCGCCTCCCCCCTCCCCCCGGAAATTTTCTCAATCCGTGCATATTTGTGGTACAATCAAGTACTCTTCGGGGGTACTGGCTTTAATCTTGTTAAACTGCAGATGATAAGTAAGCCTTCTGCTCTTGACAACTTCGATTTTACAAGTGTATATATAATGCAATTGGCGTATGACATGTTCTCTTCCGCCCATGAGAGTTATCTCTCTTCGATTAAAAGTGTCGAATCGCTACGCTCTGCACACCCTATGATCGTCTACCAGCACCCACGTTCACAACAATGTTTTTTTTTTCTAATGATGAAATCACAAAAATGCAGAATATTTTTAAAATATTAATCCTGTTCTTCAAAGAGATTTTAAAAAGAAAAAGAAAATTTTGTCAATGAAGGCCACTGCGCCCGTATATTCGAGACAGACAAAAATCTAACTTAAAACGATCCGACGAAAATGAATCTGATTGGTAACAGAGGCTATAGACGTGAGTAGGTGTGCAACCTGCCAATGGTTTCTGGAGCTGAGGAACACTAGAGTACCAAAGTACTCTAGTACTGGAAAAATGGAATATCGGCAAAATGCACTGTACATGAACAAGGCCATTATAGCCTTTATTGTGTATATAGTCCATGCTTGTGTTTTGTCAATTATGAATAGTAGTGCAAGCTGAGAGATTTTACTTAATATTTCTCTCAAACGAGAACGTATCACAAATATATATATATATATATATATATATATATATATATATATATATATATATATATATATCACATGATCTGGGTCATATCAAGGTACCAGAGTACTTTATGACAGGTATGAATATAATCCGTACATGTACTTCTCTGAATATATTTTCTTTACCTCGGGTTATTGAACTGTGTTATTTGTACAACAAATAACATATTTGTTTGTCGTTCACGCAAACTATTTTGCAATAAGGAACCTGCGTGAGTACTTTTAGACACATTACAGAACCCGAGTACTCTGCGTGCACGTGACCTTATGTTCTGAACCACGCGTGTGAATCTTTTATGGTCAGTAGGTCGAGAGTCTTTCATTATTGGTGCAATGTCACGGTACTTGAGTACTTTACTTTCTGGGATGCATATTTTTACATAATTAACTATATTAATCCCACACGATCTCATCCCCTAGTCCTTTGCATGTGGTCCGTTTTCGATACATCTGAAACCGTGTTCTTTATCAAAGCTTGCATTCAAAGTGAGTGCATGACACATACGAACATTTACGAACTTTTTACGATTTTTTTTTTCACAGGTGCTTGGGTATTTCCTCTTGAATATGTACGATTTCTATTCATATGTATTCATAGTACATGTAATATCAAATAAACATAGGTATCGTATGTACGATACCTAAGTACACATATATTCTACAATTATTTAATGCTTGAGCAGTCAATAGACCAGAATATTTTCCCGAGGAGCAGGGAACAGCTCAGTATGATCTATTGCCCGAGGCCAACGGCCGAGTGCAATAGATCATACTGAGCTGTTCCCTGCACCAAGGGAAAAAATTCTGGTCCATTGACTGTTCAAGCATTTAATAATTGTTTTATTACCTAATTCCTTTTTTAGTTTTCCGTGTTTACAATTTGCAGATGGTTTTCGTGCCATTATGCAATATACTAAGGTTTTTTTTTTAATCTTTTACATGCACCAAACCTGTTGCATGCATTACAACATCTCAATTTAATATCAGTTTACACAAAGAAGGAGGAGTCTTCAACCCATTAGATTTTAAATAGTCTTTTACCTTATATGAGGCTTTAAAACTGTTGATTATTTGATACTTCATTTTGATGACATTGAATTTGGTTTCACCAAGTACTAAAAACAGCGTCTATATAAATATACATTCCCTGAGAAAGGATGTAACATGAAAACATACACGCGTTCTGATATACGTTGCCGGTCCAATAGACCACAGTCTATTGACCGGCGGTCCAATAGATCGCAGTCTATTGACCGGCAGCCTAATAGATCGCAGTCTGTTGACTGGCAGTTCAAAATAGACGCAAATATTTAATTTGTAATAAAACAAACAAAATCCCTTTCATTAGGTAATAATATATAAATAGTGCCTGTTTGGGAGGGTAACAGTTGAAATTGACAACCCGAGAAAACGATTATCAACCGACGCGGAGCGGAGGTTGACAATGGTTTTCGAGGGGTGTCGATTTCAACTGTTATCCTCCCAAACAGGCACTATTTATTTTGTTATACTGAATGTCTTAAGAAAATTTTACTGCTTTTATATAGGAATAAAGTGAATTCTACAGCGAACCGTACGCGCATAATTTTCGCGCATGTAACAATTTTTAATGTTACCCGTTGCTAAGTGTGTTGCTAACGCTGAGGGTAATAGTATACAATTATTTAATGCTTTAGCAGTCAATAGACAAGAATATTTTTCCCGAGGTGCAGGGAACAGCTCAGTATGATCTATTGCCCGAGGCCAACGGCCGAGGGCAATAGATCATACTGAGCTGTTCCCTGCACCAAGGGAAAAAATTCTGGTCTATTGACTGTTCAAGCGTTAAATAATTGTTTTATTACCTAATTCTTTTTTTAGTTTTCGGGGTTTACAATTTGCATATTGCAGATGATTTTGTTGCCATTATGCAATATACTAAGATTTTTTTTTCATCTTTTACATGCACAAAACCTGCTGCATGCATTACAACATCTCAATTTAATAGTTTACACAAAGAAGGGGGAATCTTCAACCTATTAGATTTTAAATACATGTAGTCTTTTACCTTATATCAGGCTTTAAAACTATTGATTATTTGATACTCCATTTTGATAACATTGAATTTGGTTTCACCAAGTACTAAAAACAGCGTCTATGTAAAGAAATACATTCAATGAGAACTATCGAAAGGATGTAACATTAACATACCAGCGTTCTGAAATTATATACGTTGCCGGTCCAATAGATCGCAGTCTATTGACCAGCGGTCAATAGATCGCAGTCTATTGACCGGCGGTCCAATAGATCGAAGACTATTGACCGGCGGTCTAATAGATCGCAGTCTATTGACCGGCAGTTCAAAATAGACGCAAATATTTAATATGTAATAAAACAACAAAATCCCTTTGATTAGGTAATAAAACGGATTATGAACTGCGTCTTAACCAATCAGATTTCAGTATTTAACATGAAAGTATAACAATAGTAATTATTACCTAATCAAAGGGTTTTTGTTGTTTTATTACATATTAAATATTTTCGTCTATTTTGTATGTGTATACAGGTTTGAAAGTGATCTATTAAACTGCCAGTCAATAGACTGCGATCTATTAGACCGCCGGTCAATAGACTGCGATCTATTGGACCGCCAACGTATTTTATTAAAAAAAAGTTTAATTGCTTCAAGATTAAAAGATAACTATATTTTGTTTATTTTACTATTGTTCTTAAAATTAATCTTTTATGTCGTCTTTGTATTGATTAACAATGACCTGAATGCATAATAGTATGAAAACCTGTAATTAATAAATGTGAATACAAAATACTAAAAACGGAATAAGGTAATAAAACAATTATTTAATGCCTGAACAGTCAATAGACCCGAATTTTTTTCCTGGGTGCAGGGAACAGCTCAGTATGACTTATTGCCCTCGGCCGTTGGCCTCGGGCAATAGATCATACTGAGCTGTTCCCTGAACCTCGGGAAAAATATTCGGGTCTATTGACTGCTCAAGCATTAAATAATTGTATACTGTAATGTATCATGTTGCATAACGTTTAATTAATGTAAATAATAGTTTATACGGACTTGAAATGAATTTCGATCGAATATCAGCACATTGCAATAAACATGACACATCCTGCAACATACGTTGAAAACTTATTGGATACTTTTACAGAAACTGCTAAATACTTTCTATCGAAATAAACAATAAAATCAAACATAATTTTTTATTAAAAAAATGTTTCCTTTCCCAAAATCGTTAGCTAAGAGCGTAGTTTAAGTGTTTTAAAATTACTAATCTGTATGTCATGAGTTAGAATCCCGTTTGGGGTTATATATTTTTTTCTTTTTCAAAAATTTCAAACATATTTATTTTGGCATATATGGTAAAATTTAAAAATTCTAAACAAGCAAAGGTATTTTGATTATAATGTACTTTTATCCACTTTAATATCGACAATTGTCCTATACCACCTCCATTGTATGTAAAAAGTCACCATATTTAAAATGTACAGGCTTTAAAGGATATACGTTAGTATATCGATTACATATTGACAAATATAAACTTTAGCTTGTACATGTAGGCCTATATTAGATCTGACGTATGTTAAACATTGATGTTGGACGATGACATCTACATTTATTATTCCTGTAGAATTCTGTGTGTTGAAATTTGCAATTAGACACTTTATTTATAGACAACTTGGCGTTAAAAATATTTCTTTTTATAGAATGATTTCCTGTACTAAAATAATAATCATATTACAGGAAATTATCACACGACAGAAAGAAATATCTTTAACGAAATTGCATGTGACTTTATATTATACAGTGTTATAACAATTATCTTTTCAACATGGAAAGGGGGGGGGTTATACTGAGATTGTTTTACAATGTACTTTTTTGTCTATACACGGTTTTCACGGTAGACACCAAAACAGACAGGGAGATTAAACAGCGGAATAAACTTACCCGAATGTATTTGCATTCTAGTAATTAATAACATTAGCAGATTCAATACACTTCAGATTTTTTAAATTGACAAATTTCACTCTGCGAAGAAATATCAAAATATTACATTTTTGGCATTTTTATTTGGCCGTCATATAAAAGGAGAAAGGACGATATAGCTACACTCGAAGTAAAATATTCACCTCGCCCTTTGAGTCGGTGAATACTGTACTAATCGGAAAGCTAAATCATTGTATTGACCTCCAAAACAGCAATAATTTTATAATATTGCCCCTAAAAAGTACATGTAGGTTTGTAAATTTAAAAATCTACAAAAATCTACATGATTGTGAGGAGAATTGACGTACGTGTAGAAAAAACTGTCAAACTCACCTCTACTGGATGTGATGATGTCATAGGTCAGACACGTGAATGTGTCCTCATGGTCCTCTATAGGGAGCACGGTGCGTGAGCAGTTGGAGAAGAGTCCTTCGCTAAAGGCCAGGGTAACGTTGCCTCCCTCTGAAAATATCAAACGGACAATGGGAGACCAATCAAAAGTTCATTAAAAACATATTCAGATAGCCCTTCTCCAAAAGCATAATTAGAATTCAACAGTTCAGATTCAATTCGTAGGCATTTTAAGCAAAAATAAACAGTTCCTAACGTTTAACACAATCATTTCAGGTCTAATACTGGAATTTTTACTTCAACATTCAAAATGTAAACAAAAGCGTTGTTTACATAGCAAAGAATTGTAAGTTCTGTAACTCGCTTATAACTCAACGGATGATACTCAAATTTTAGTTGCCTATTAAAAATGTCTTACTGAGGCATTGTAAACATTAAAATCGGACAAATAACTTTTGACCAAAATCGTGACCATGCCCCTTAAAAGATAAACCCTTCCCTGGTCATGTGGCTAAAAAAGCTAGTTTCTCTTGTTTGATTCAATTTTAACACACTTATAGCAAAAAACAACCTTTTAGTTAGCATTCTATTCAGAGAAAAAATAGAAACATACGATGCATGTTACAATGCACTGAAAACAAAAACCAGGCCATTAATAGGTGGTCGAATCGCTTGTTAATCGCCAGCCATGAATCACGAGTACATACGGTTGCAATAATTGAGGTTTTAATATAAAATAAATTGAATTCAATAGTTCATGCTGCGAGTTAACAATCGCCATGTATACATCTGTTCTGATAATCAATATGTCTGCTGCCCAGAAATTACATTAAATCTACGCAAATTTTTGTCATTTGGGTATTTTATTATTACTTGAACAAACATGTTAATAGCTTTGGTCATTCATTGCACACGATCATGCATGAAATCATCGGGATTTTTTATTTTGACAAATAATACGTAAAGTCATGTATGAAGGGTTCGGGGTTTTTTGTTGTTGCTTTATTGCGTTGTTGGATTGAAGTCCAAAATACCGATCACCTCTGTCCTTTTGAGACAAAAAGAATATTTGTAAATGTAGAATTAATGTCAATTCTTATCACGATTTGAAAGCAGGTACATACTAGTATTGATATAGGACATCCTTACACATGTTCGTTTTGTACATACTAACAGCCATATAGATATCATGACATGTGTGTATACATGTAACTACATAGACGCTTTTATGACTTCATTCTGTCAAGGAATATTCAATAACGTATTTGTATAATTTTACGAATCTGTTTGTAAAAGTCCTTTGTAACAGAATATTTCAACCAAAAGGCCTTGTCACAGAATGCTGAATTTAAGCATTACAAAATATTTTCAAACCCCTTGCAACTGCATAGCGATGAAGCTGATATATGTAGTTGGCGATATTTGGCTTTGCACATAATTTTCGTTAGGACCATAATTTTCTTTATTTCCCAAACGGAATCTACAAATGTTGAAGAATACTTAAAGCGTCGAGATGAACAGGATCTTGCTCTTGTTCTACACAATGCTTGGCAGCCTAGGTTTGTAGTCTACGTCCTATTCTGATCTTGCTGACGCCGAGAGCATTCTCAACGGGAATTCCACCAAAGATATACCGAGAAACATGTTGCTGTATGACTCATATACTGCATGGAAGCATGTTCAATGCTCCCAGAAGAACGTATTAATCAGTTTTTTTTTTGGTAATTGGAAAAATATCATGCAATATTGAAATACTAATGACACGACTGAGACTTACTTCGGGATCGAGGTTCTTCCGACTTTCTTAGCGTAATTAACGTAAACACATCAAATTAATAGAGAAAATCCCCAGTTACTATAAACCATCTACATCTCTTTCCCTAGTTCTCCGGATTAAGATTTATTGCATAGACCACAAGTGTCGTTAGACGAAAATCTCATTTTATCTCAAATTATATGCGAGCATCTGGAGACACGAAGAGCTATTGCGATTTCTAGAAGAATCAGTATTTATTTAGATTCATTTAAACATGCTTTCACACGATGAATTTCTGCTTAACTATTTTTTTAAAATCTTTTTTCTCTATAGCTTTATTATTTTTATTTTGGAAGCGGTAGCTACTACAAAAATTATCGGGGGGGGGGGGGGCCCCAAAAAAAAAAAAAACCCAAAACCGGACAACGTGAAAATACTTTGTAAGACGATAGTTTGAAGTTTTAATATATTTAATATGCATAAAATTATCTATACACGTTCTTGAAACGGGTTCATCGGGGAGATGGGTAAATTGTTTAAAATCTTTTAATCGATAAAATGAAAAACCATAAAATATGTATGACATCCTAGTATCATAATCATGTAAGATTATCCGGGATTATAACCCACAGGAGATTATAATGCTTACGACAATGCCTAATCATTTTGTATCATATCATGTTCATACGCAATATTACACCATATTGGTTATACAAACATTGCATTATAAATCAAAAGCACGCAGATACAGTGTACGTCATAGTCCATGTTCATTAAGACACAAAATTCGAAGTTTTGTCCAAAGTTGCTTATGTTTCGAGATTTACAAAGATTCTTGAAAATCTTGAAGAAATTTTTACAAGAAGCAATACAAATCGAGCACAACTCAGACATATCATAAAAATAAGTTATGAATTAACGTTGCTTCATTTTTTGTGTTCCCTTTTAAATTTCATCCAACTTCACCAAGTAACAACATGATTGTTGGCTGTCCTATAACACATACTGTATACAGGGAAATATTCGTCCCCGTTTTATTTACGCCCCTTTCGCCATCATTTGTCTGCGAGCGAATTTAAGAATATCTTATATTAACAAAACTTCGTCTGCAAGTGAAGGATGCGAACATAATATGGTGCGAAAATAACCTTGTATGCAGTATTTCTCTCGACCTTCCCGATCCTTTGCGAAGAAAACTTATCTATATATTAAAGTTTAAGTTAGTTGTATGATCACTGTAGAGGCCTGGGTGGCAGTGGACATTTTTAGACTTTATAAATTTCTTTAAAAAGAAGAGCTTCTGTTTATAAAGTTGAAAATAATCAAATTTTAAAGCTAATTTATTTAAATTGGTGCTTTACTGAACAATATGAGTAATAGTTTTAAAAAAAAAAGACTTTAAAAGATAGATCTGATTTAAGCACCCAGTCCCCTTATTTCGCCCCTTGGGGCAAAAGGGTATTTTTTGTTCGCTTTGTAAGATGCACTCGTATACTATAGTTTAGAAAACTTGCCCACAGTAATACTTGTGCTGTGGTTTACGATCAATTTTAGACAATCGAGTGCGACAGTTGAGAATTTGTTTGTGTTTCTAACATCATGGCGTGTTCCAAGCAATTAAACATTTCTTGGTGTCTAATAATCTATACTCAAACTTACGTTTCTTCCAAAATTACGGCTCGACAAACATCGATTTGTTTGTTTAGTTTTAAAAATGATATTCTTATTCATTGATCAGCCTCGCAATCTTTCATTCACACGATGCATTTTCGATATAACTTTGTTGTCTAGAGGATTTTAAATTTTTTTTTCATTTGCTTAAGTCACTTAACCAAAGAAAGTGTTAAATTAAATTCGCAAACATCAAAAATGAATATGTAGACATTTAATCCAGTTTTGTCCCTTAAAATGAATTTAACGAAATAATATATAATTACTGTCAGTTTCTACAGCTAACGACTAGGCAATAAAATGAATAATTGACGAAAGTTGATTACTTAGAAAAGATTACCCTTCTCCCCTCAAAAATCCATTAATTCAATTGTTACTTGAGTGAGTCGTCCGGTTTAATACATACCTGCCAAGAAGGAGTACTCAATCCAATTGCTGCAGATGCTTGCGATCATGAGAATGGTGGTCGTAAATCCGAAAAACATGGCCACATATCGGGAACGTGAGAAAGTGCGGTGTTCCCAGAAATCGGACAAGATGGTCCACTGTTTCTCGGTCAGCAAAATCCCAGAATGCTCATGCGGGTGTCGCGTACCCTTTTTTGATTTCTCGATCACGTGATATGTCGCATATCGTTGTTGCCGGTGACGTTGTATGTAATGCTTGTCTTCCTCAGAAATGTGGTACTTTTCCAAGTCCGGGTGCACGAACTGAGTGCTCTCCAGTAAGGCTTTTTTGACCGGGGTGGTTGATCTCTCCGTGGGGGGCTCATCCTCTGTGGGCTTGAGTCGCCTTTCCGCGGAGGCCCTCCTCTCTTTTGACCATTTCGTCCATTTAGACTCTAAATTTTTGCCAAGGAATTTTCTGTCTTCGTTGCTTCGAAACGAGCCCCTTTTGGAGGAACGGTGACTCTTTTCGGAACCTCTTCTGTCCCAGTTCTTATCGATGTCCTCCACCTGTAATCCACGGTAACTGCTTTGAGAAGGCGGTGGGTTTTCAAACAACTTGTCAAAGTTTTCGTTGGCAGCGCTATCTGCCGGAGCCTGCATGCTCCTACCCATTCTTACCCCATCTGAAACCGATTGATCCGTGAGAATTAATGGTTTTTTGTCGGTTGCACCTTTCATAGTAACTCTAGGAGAGAACACTTTTGGAGTTGTGCCGGATCGGCATTGATCAGCCGGCGCCACAATTACATCACACGTGGATCTTTCACCTGTGAAGCTCTGGGTGCTTCTAATACTTTCTTGGGAGGAGAAGCCGGACGTCAGAGTCTCTCCCAGACCGCTAGTCTCGGTGGAGCTCTGCTGCGGGAGTTTGTGCAGACTTGGCGACTTATCGAAGCCTCCACCGTCCGGGGTCAGGAATTTGTTGGCCGGCCTTTGGCCTTCTCCACCTCGACGATTATCCGCGTGACCTGATCCCTGGAACGCCATGACAAGATGGCGCTAAGCTTACATCAGAGGTCCCCGGCGTGTCCTTAACGTGAGGATGAAGGCAATGCAGGTTCTTCTTTTTCATCAAGAGCCAACATTTTTTTTTTCTTTTTCTACAAATAAAGAGCAGATATATTCACAATTGAAATAATTACTGAGAGAATAACGCTTGATAGTCACTTCTCGTGAGGAGAGCCAAAACCTGTCAAACAAAATCGATGTTTTGCTATAGTGCATGTAGGTATGCTTTGCAATAGAATCTTTGGCGCATGATTTCGAAATCATTTGGTTATCTGCTTACAGGCACATGTATTTTCAATGTAAAAAATAATATATCCGTTCACATAAATAGAGATCAATTCAGACTCAACATGCAATATATAAATCCCATGCTTTTGAGAGGGAAACAGCTCACAGAAGCTTTCGTTATGAAACTCTCTCATCTGTCATTTCTGATTATTATCGTAAATTGTGCGTTTTACTGAGTCAATTTTTGTACCATTTTAGGAGATGCGCTCGTGAGAAATAGAGCTTTTATGGGTACAAATCACATTGGATTTCCTATTTTCATATAACTGTATCTATTTCTCTCACTTTTTCTTCTTCTTGCAGGAATCATGCTTTCTCTGTCACTACTGAACGAAATGGACATGTTCAAATATTCAATATTGATTTTATGAACATATTATTTTTTTTCTTTAGTATTTGAACTTTGATGATAAATACATAAACGTGCTTGCTTAAAAAAGAAAAGATAATGACGGTGCATTCTTTAAACGACTGCGTATATAATATTTGCAATCAATAACATAAATACTTATACAAGCTTATAACATGCACACATTGTTAGCTGAGTTATGTGCCCATGAAATTCCGAAATGATTTTAACACAACGACAACTGACCTCTTTTTCCAAATCAACTATATTTATAAATTTTTTCATGACGTAAATTAAAGATTTATTAGAATACTTTAGTGTCATCTTGTTTCGGTTTTTTTTTTAAAGATTATATAATTATTTTTAATATTTTGTTCCTACAACGAAATAACAATGTTCTAGCCTTTTGTTTTTCAAATGTTCGATCATCCAATCACTTATAATAGTAGGGGATCAGAGAGATACCTTGGCGTTTTTTTTTCTGAATAGTATTCCTACTTTTGCAGATAGGAAATGTTCTGTAAAAGACAACTATATCATTGAATGATTGATCGATTAATTATTTGATTATTTAATTTCTTAAAACCCTGTTACTATTAGTAAAAAGAATGTAGGTGTTTTAGTGTTGGATGATGAGGTTCAGTATATATGTCTTATCTAATTTTCAATGTGTAGCGTGATTTTTTAGAGCACAATAATTCAAATTATGTAGGTAAGCTAGCACGAAGCATCGTTTTTAAAAAGGGGGGGGGGGGAGCAGACTCATCCAAAAAATCTTGTCAAACCAAAAAAAAGGGGGGAATTTTGAATTTTCCAAAATCTTCAAAATCCTAATCCGTTGGGGAGAGGGGGTGGGGGGGGGGGGGGGTAGTATATATATTACTTCAATTTCACTCCTAATTTCCTTATTTTCATACCAATTTTTTTCATAATCCGAAAAAGTGGGAGGGGGGGGGCAAGTCCATGTTAATTCAATTTTTTATGTGAATTTAAAAAAAATTAGTTGCTGCTAGAAAAAGTGGGCTTGGCCCCCTCCTCCACCCCTCCCCCCCCCCCCCCCCCCCCCCGAGGCTACGTGCCTGGTAAGGAAATCAACAGGTAAGAAAAGAAAGCGGTTTATCGATATTGGGCTGTACATACATGTAAGTCCGTTTTGCATTTTTTTTCAATCTTTTGGTTTTTTTTGTGGAGGTAATACGCGATTGAGTGGAGTCATTTGTTATCAATAAACGTGTATCTTTGGATGGCACGGACGTCCTTTTGAATTTCCTTTCTGTTCATTCAACTTTTGTAAGCTGTTTGATAATTCATACCCACAGAAGAGACGCCAATTAAACCCACGCCCAAATGGGATTATCATTTAATTCTCAGCCCACTCTCCAGCATCAGCATCCCACTAAAGGACTATATATAAATTGCTCGCGGGGAAATTCAATTAAACATGCTCAAGAATAAACATAAACCGGGGGCGCCGACGCCGCTATTGATCTCCTCGCGGAAGGAAGTGGTGCCGTGTCATAGTGTCACAGCTCTACATGCCGTTGCAGTGATTGTGACATCTCTCTCTCTCTCTCTCTCTCTCTCTCTCTCTCTCTCTCTCTCTCTCTCGTGAATAAATTCCATAAAAATGGGTGGGATTATTGAATTAATATCTAAAAAAAAAAAATGAATCTAAACGATGAACCACTGTCATAATAATATAGTCTCACCTCAAAGCTTCTAGTCATCTAAAAACAAGAGCCTAGAGACAAATTCGATTAGATAACGAACCGTATCATTTCCTAATTGATGGTGTGTTGATGTCAGTTGGGATGATCACTTAATCAAAGTCCAAATGAAAAAAAAAATGTCAGGTTGAGTTGACATGGCCTGTTTATGACAAATTTTGTAAGCTGAAACTACTGTATAAGGATTATCACATGTCATTATTTATTAACCCAATTCACTGAATTAAAAATAGAATTTATCAATATCAACTCCTACATTTTATTATTCTTGATCAAAATATATCAAAACTATAAAGGAAATCCTATAAATTTGTCATTGTCATGTCACGATATTTGACACAACCGAGCATTGCATAAAGATTGGGCATATCATTCGGTGTTCATACATGTAATTGTTGTAGATTTTCTCATTATTTGATTCGGTTTTTTTCAGATTATTTGATTCGTTTTTCAAATTATTTGATTCGTTTTTCAGATTATTTGATTCGTTTTTTCAGAATATTTGATTCGTTTTTTAAATCATTTGATTCGTGGTTTTTTTTTTATAGATTATTTGATTTGTTTTTCAAATTATTTGATTCGTTTTTCAGAATATTTGATTCGTTTTTCAGATTTTTCAGATTATTTGATTCGTTTTTCAAATAATTTGATTCGTTTTTCAGATTATATGATTCGTTTTTCAGATTATTTCATTCGTTTTTCAAATTATTTCATTCGTTTTTCAAATCATTTGATTCGTTTAAATTCATCCATTAAGAGGGCTCGGTGGTCGTGCCAATTATAAGATCACATCAATCTCCACGAGAAGAAGAGTTCTATATAAAGATGTGGAAAAATAATTCAGCTTGAATGTTTAAATATTTGAAATTTTTCTTAACTTAATGACAGTTTATGGCTTAAGAGATCATAACAAAAATTTGAAGATCTGATTTTTTTCTCCATCTAGCGGTCTTTTAAAGTTTTGGCAAGTATATCATTTTGTTTCTATCATTAATGTTGCAAGCATATTCGAAAATCCTAAATGAAATTGAGAATCGCTCGAGGTTATTCCTTCGACAACCCATTTTCTGCAACTGAACTTTGCGTCAAAATTGGCCAATCGGGTTAGAAAAACGGGGTCATTGGCTCACACTTTATAACCAGAGAGATACACTTAACATATTTTTTTCTAGGGGTCTAGGGATGATGCAGATATCCCTTGTGTGTTATATACGCAATATCAATATACATTATTGCGGTGGGCTGTTGTTTAATAATTCATTTTGTTTCGAGGGAAAAAATAACCAAGAGCGAAGCTGTAATTACATAGTACTTGGGAGTGCCCGCTCTGGGTCCGAATTGGTTTGGGAAATTCGCGTGACTCCTAGAACCCACACGCTTTGTTCTAGAATAAATATCAGAATGCTTGTTTGATCAATATTAATTGAGATAAGCATATTAGTTTCCAATTAATTATACAAGGTTCAAGATGAGCAATATGTGTCGGATACTAGTATGCAAAGTCTGCTATATATTTATATACTTATTAATATCTCGCACAAAACTATTTCTTAGTGAGTTAATCTCGAATAGACAAATCTTTTGATATCTACTTTTTGTAATTTCAACGGATTAAAGGAAATATATTATATACATATCCTCATTTACATAAAATCTAATTAATACATGTTTTATTCTATTGTTACAGAAGCTTTTGAAATCTGCATAGAATTCTGAGATGACGAAATTTAAAAAAAATAATAATAAAACAATTCGAGACCAATAACTTGTTTCCAAAGTATAGATGTACCGTGAGGTCTGTATATATCTTGATATATTTTTTTCAAAGCTTTAGATTGCGATCTGCTTTTCACTGAAAATATATATCCACACAAGCATGTACGACAGTAGATCTAAGAGTAGCACTTGAGATCTAAAAGAATGCACCCTGCAGCTACTCGAATCTGATAGGTTAATTATGCATGGCAGTCGGTATCATTCGCTCATTTCAAAGCGAAACGTAGGCTCTCGTCACGATCAGAGAAAAATAACAACGAAGCAGACCAACCAAAAAAAAAAACCCACTCAGAATATAGATGTATTTTCTCGGTGAAACGGGATCGACATCATTGCAATGGTCCATTTACTTGCGCTGTGTATAATTTAATCTATTAATGAATCATGGCTTAGTGTAAATTTTTTTTTATTATGCCCTCAGATTACCGAGTAATAGGAGAAGAGAGGAGATCTGTTTGCAGTCCCGAGAAAAACGTCAGGGTTTCGTATGCCAATCATCAATCAACGATGATTTTTGCAATTCGTGCGTTGTTGCTTCACACAGTTTTGCATCCTATATACCATCCTACCACAGCTACCTGTCGATGAGTATGTGAAAGAAAACCAAAACCAACGGTATTTTGGGCTATGTCCTCTTAGAGCAAATTGAGCTGAAAATTTCTTTGTTTACCTTATTAAGTACTAAAATGACAATAAAATCTTAATATTTACTTTTCTGTTATTCATATTTAAGTTTGTGCGAGATCATCATCATTGTACAAAAGAGAATGGTTTGCTATATATTCTATTTGTACAAAAAATTTGCTTTATTAACTAAAGACTTACATGCATTTACTAAAAAGGTTAACCTTTGATGCATAATGGTTACAATTTTGGATAAAAATTTCATTAATATCTATCTAAAATGCAAAAATAAGAAATGATTCTTGATTCCTGCTCAAAAATGTTTTGAAATTTTTATAAAGTACACGTCTATTTAATTTGCAGACGTTGCGACCAAATACGTTCTAGACATCGAATGGCGCTAGACTTGTCTTTTCAAAATGTCTCTAATTATTTCATAAACTGGAACACGTTTCCATGGAATGCACAATTATTTCAAATAAATCTTCTGTCATTTTCTCCAGACAATTTGTCAGGAGAGATTGCAGGCAATTTTTTGAGTAGTATTGTCTCTTTATAATTACATTGGTTTCCAACTAGATTTTTTTGAAGTCATCACTACAGCTATCGACTTTAATCTCTTTAAAATGAAAGGTTTTCTTTTCTTTATATTTTTTTTTCAAGTCTTCAACAAGTTGCTTTTAAAGATTTCAGAGATATGAAACCTTAAGTTTTTCATTTCTAATGGCATTGTAAAACAAAATGATAATAAAGACATTCGTATAAAAGACAAAAATTGACTTCAGTTGCCTATATCAATTATAAAATGGAAAAATATTACAGAGAGAGAGAGAGAGAGAGAGAGAGAGAGAGAGAGAGAGAGAGATTTTATTAACAGTGATAATGTAACTGAATGAGCGAGGTCAATATCGTACGAAGCAAAGTTGAATGGGTTTACGTCGATCAGGCAGTAATTAATGGAAACACTGAGATGGACCCAATGATTCAAAAGATTACTACTGTTAATTCAATGGATTCTACATTAAAAATTGATCAGCTACTAGCGTCTGACACTGTGGAAGTGAAATATTATCATAGCGAAAATTGACACGAACCTATTGATCATTGGCCTTCGATCATATAGACAGAACGAGATATGGTGAATATCCTAAGAATGTATTATATACTAGCACTATGGACTACATCAATCAGAAGAAAAAAAGCCTTACATGTCTCATTTAGTCTATTAGTCTATTATTCGTTTCATGTCATTCTCCAAGCTCACCAAAAAGGATTAAGGATACATTTATGCATGTTACATGTATTATTTGGTTTTAATACCTTTAAAAATATTTACCGTTTTTTTTAAACCAATTTCGAAAAGATGATGTTGAAAAAATTGAAAGTATTTGTTTTTTCTTTTCTTCTTTTTTTTTTTTTAATCGAAAATTGCTTTTTTATCAACATAATTCTAAAAAGTATGCCTGTGATTAGGGGATAAATTAAGGAAAAAGGTTGTGTCTGTGAATTTTATTGCGATAGATTTAGACTATGGATTAGGTTGGCTTTTTTATCTTATTTACATTTTTTTCATTGTATTTTCAAAAAAACAATAAAGAAGATTTAGTAGGCTTTTAGTGTTAACTCTATATACACATTTCTACTTCGATTTATGAACAATGAGTTTTCATACTCTTTAGAAAAGGGGATAAAAAGCCTTTGGCAATTCTGTAAAAAGCGTTGCTCATACTCTCAAGAGAACAAAACTGTTTTTTTCTTTCAGTTCAAAACAATCATTTCAAGCTTTATTAGTCGAATGCATGTTCGTTTGTTCTTTTATGATCTTTGTATATCATGAATTATTTAAATAAAATACACACGAACGTGATATAAATTCGCCTAAAATAAATTGAATACGAGGAATTCTTGGGTGTTTATTTCATATGGGAGATCTATAAATATTCGTTCGTAATGTTACGGAAAGCTGCTACAAATTATCTTGTAATCATATGTTACATGTATATACTGGGATGTAATCGATGGTCTGTTTGTAAGCAGTTTATATATCCCACGGGCTGCGCACTTCTATATCTCAAACAATCAAATGTGCCACGCATTGTGTATATAGCCCCCCTAAGTATCGATAACTAATTTAATGATGTATATATGTACTTTGCAGCAGGTTTATATCTAACATTAGTCCCGAATTATTCATATTACCAACTTTTTTCTGATATGATCAACTTCTTTAAAAAAAAATCAATTAATCGATATGAAATTCCTTGTAAAGGGGGGGGGGGGTGAAGTTTAATTCAAACTCAACTATTCAAAACTAAACTTTCAATGTCATATCGAATATGCCAGCATTCAAAGTTTCTTTCAACTGTTAATTATCTCTCAGACAGGTAATGTGTTAGTCAATGTTGTCTCTCTTAATTAAAAGAAAGTATGTCAGACTGTCTGTTTCATGACGTAAACATATGTTTGTGTTTATGTTATTGAGTTGATTTTATTTAAACTGATGGGTAGGTACAAGAGAGACAATACATGTAGAATGCATAGCAGCATTGAACATGTACATGTACTATAGCAATTAAAAATCATTAATTTGAACTTTTTTTTAATTAGAGATGTATGTAAATTGTAACACTTTACAAGTACTGAGTATATTCGATTGCTTGAAACCACAAACATTTCAGTTATAACTCTTTTATGCTCTCTGAACAGCGGTCAGAGACTAAAACTAATCTAAAATGGCAGGTGTTTTTTTAGTACAAGTCTTAATGAAAGTGCAATTTCAGCGTATGTACTTATAACACGTGTTTCCCCTATTGTAAAACTTAAATCTTGGCTTGGGTATAGCAATTAAAAATCATTAATTTGAACTTTTTTTTAACTAGAGATGTATGTAAATTGTAACACTTTACAAGTACTGAGTATATTCGATTGCTTGAAACCACAAACATTTCAGTTATAACTCTTTTATGCTCTCTGAACAGCGGTCAGAGACTAAAACTAATCTAAAATGGCAGGTGTTTTTTTAGTACAAGTCTTAATGAAAGTGCAATTTCAGCGTATGTACTTATAACACGTGTTTCCCCTATTGTAAAACTTAAATCTTGGCTTGGGTCGTTATAAATATAGAATTTAGCATCTGACATATACGACGTGTTGTGAACACTCTCTTTTCGAGTATTTTTTATTCGCATAAAAGTTAGAAATACAGTACATATACAGTAGCTACATTTGTAGCTCTCTCTCTCTCTCTCTCTCTCTCTCTCTCTCTCTCTCTCTCTCTCTGAGCATGAGATTTTTATAAAATCAAAAATAGAGTTTCAAAAAGGAATTGTCGATATATAAGATTTAATCTCCTAAAACAACGCTGGAACGAAGTTTCGTAATACATGTACTATATATATTTTTTTCACCTTCTGTCCATTGCATACACATACAAGTTGTATCATCACTAAATTATACATAATATAGGAACATCCTCTTTTAGATCATTGATTCTTGATATTTCAGAAATATTTCTACTCAATATTCTCGGCGAGATTTGGTTGCTGTTTTTGCTCCGTCGAATAAAACGCGTGAAAGGAAAAACAACATACAAATGTAGATCAATTCAGATCAATCACACACCACATTGAATTTATGTTGAGCATCAAATTTCTTCTATACTTTAGTAAAAAAAAAAAATAGAGATAGAAAAGAAAAGACAAAGGGCAGAGACATCTAGAAATTGAACAGAGTTTCTAATTTCGGCATCATATCGTTGGACATTAACTATCGGTTCTCCGCTTTCGCCAAGAGCCATTATCTCTCTAAGTAAATCTGTTATCTCAGCATTCCTTTTGTTTTGCCCAATTTGGTGGTTACCCGCATTTTAAAAAAAAGCAACCTTGAGATGTCTAGCAAGGCAAGTTCAAGCTCCTACAGGAAACATTCCTAAAGTACTAGTATATGCATATACAGGTAAGATCACAGGTATTTCCAATTATATAAACGTTCTACCTGCACTATCAATTCAATCTGATTGACGATAAAACATTGCTCAGGCAGTTTCCCCAACCTTGTCAAATCTAACAGAGTTCGGTGAACCACAAACATGACATAGGTCTTAAGTAGGCTCTGGTTAGTGTCCCCCGAGGGATTTGGTATTAATGGACTTAAATTACATAGATTTATAGGTAAATCTCCGGAGCAGGTGAACTATATGTAAGTATAGCTCCATTAAATTTAATTTTTCGAAGTAATTTCTTTAAAGTTAGAGTTAGAGACAGTTCTCTTTACGATATATTACAAACCGGTTCTGCCATTCCTTCTAGTGACATGGAGTATGAAGGCATCTAAGAATATATTCTTTTGCGGAATCGCCAAAACTGCATGCAAAAGAGGTTTACTTTACATGTAGTAGAAAAATTACTTACTCTAAATGTATATACACCCGTAACTTCTCTATATCCAGTGGTACAGATAACGACAGATTGAACGAAGGAAAATTATTGTTTCCCCCGAAAAAGAAACCACAACTCAAGTATAAACAAGTGTACGTTTACAAAGGTATATAGAAAAAAAAGCTCTCAAAGAACAATCCACACTTACCTTGGCAAAGGTAATATGTCACTTGAGTTTTCCGTGCGTCATTAGATATATACTCTCGCATCACCAGCTGTCGCTCGAGATCGATGCTGCTACCATACAAATTTTATTGCAGTTCCTCCGAGTGTCAAAGCTATTGCTCAAGTCGATAGAGTTGTGACAACTTAGAGCCAACTACTACAGCCACTTAGTGGTCTTTGTGTTCAGCGCTTCTTGTTGTTAAAATGGTCCATTTGTATCATTTTGTGCTTCTCCACTCTCTCTCTAGGCGACGGAGGCTTGAAAGGGATATATAGAGCGATGTATTTTTGCCAATCAGTGAAAACGAAAAAAAAGGAGGATTGGTAAATAATGATAGTTTGATTCATCAGGGTCACACATGAAAGCAGAGCATTTTGCTGAAAGATAATAAAACTCGCAGCTCGCTCAAGACTACAGAGACCGCTGAAGGAAAAGGAAATGATAAACCAAAACTTGACGAGCGCTGGTACAAAGGACACTACTGATTTTTGGGCAGTAATAGTCTTTACACTATCAATTTATCAATTGAAAGAACAAAAAAGTCCATTATTTGATGGGTTGATTTAGAATTTATCTTCCTCGTGGAACCCACGTGCATGTTAAGGAATTTTGCGTAACAACTTTTGGCATCTAAATTCCGGAAATTATCGATTTTTGAAAAAAAAATTGGTTCTACGCACATAACAAAATTAATTAAACGAAGCTTGTATGATGGCTTTAGCGTTGATATCAGATGTAATTCCAAATCGCATTACCAGCCCTAAATGAACTGAATTTGACAATAATATCAGTTGGATATCCGATTTTCAATATCAGTGAAAGTCTCGTGTTTAAAACTGACAGATAAATCATTATCAAAAATATAAAACAAACCATTTTTATCATAGGGATGGAGGAATGCAAGCAAGTGCATCATCTTATAGAAATTCACCTAGTCACTTGCAGATTTGGTTGTTTCATGTATCGGTCAGAACTTTCAACTCACGCTAGAAGGTCACCTGTTATAAACATACAAGTAAACATTGCCAGGTTTAGAGGGCAACGCATAATTCCCCCTTTGTGGCCCCTAGACCCTCAGCGTTTTGCCCCCTCCTTTTTTTCAAAAAACAAATTCTGGATCCGTCACTGATATATGATGTAGTCATTTAATTTAAAATCTAGCAATTTATCAAAGTGCACTCTAATTGATGTGAGTGAACAAAGCAGTTTTCAAAGTTCGTGTTTGAATGCTGTTAGTGGAATTCGAACTCTAGACTAAATAAAAACATTCAGTATCCCTGATAGACCACTTCACTTGAACAGTTAAAAGAAGTAAGCTTTTAAAAAACCTATAGCAATGCATCGGGGCAATTCAAACAAAAAAGAAAGTCTTCCGTGAAATTTTATGGATTTAACTCAAAGCAACGCATGCACACTTTATACATCAATAATGCAAACCTTTGCAGCGTTGAGAATAAATAAAGATGGAATACCGAAGTTTGGATTGGAACATCGAACCACGTTTCTTCATTTAAATACAAATTTGGATACAATTTTGAGTCTTGCACATGTCGCTATTAAATGTAATTACAAATCCTTCATTTTTTTAAGTTTGAAAAATCAATACATTAAATTTTGGGGTGGGTGGGGTGGAATTCCCAACAAACTTCGGCTTAGCAGATGCAGAACTTCAAGATCAAATAAATCGCATTTATCTCTTATTTATCTCTTATTCAAGGAACTCGTCCAATGAGCTACGACCGTGTGATTCAAAGCAAAAGTAGAAAATTAGTCAATGAACTTGACAATAATATGAGATTAATTTTTAAATAAAGCTCTTCATACGTTTTTCCCACACAAAGTTTTAAGGATTTACATGATTTAATGCTGTGATCTTTATGTGAGTCACCTCTGCAACACCTGAACCGTTTGACTTCATTCAACAGTCCAATTGCAACATATGTAGTAAATATACAAATATACTTAACACTAGTATAAACTCTCTCTCTCTCTCTCTCTCTCTCTCTCTCTCTCTCTCTCTCTCTCTCTCTCGTGTCTGTGCTTATTTTGACACCAGTGCAATTCTCTTTGGCGTTGCTGTTGTTTATTTGTCTTTTGGTTTAGCGTTCGGTTTCTCCTGTGATTTTCGTTCATAATAAAAATTGCCATATGTTTTTAGACATGGTATTGCAATCACTATTATCATCCTCTTGCATTAGATGTATTACTGTGTATTACTGAGTAGAACAAACTGCAGTTTGATATTGAGATATAGAGGGATACTTGGTCTACTTTTCATATATGTGCATTTAAAGTACTGAATTACATGTACTGTCACCGTACTGAAATCGATAGATTAGTTGTGTAATTTGGGGTTTTTTTTGCGGCTTTAAAAGAAAAACAAGAGTATTGGTAGATATGTGATAGTATACATGTACATTAAACTCCGACAAAAAAATGTGATCACGCGTAGATGACGTACATGTAATCATATTACTTCGCAGTCAATCCACCTTGTATTGATCATTCACCCTTTTGTATAAATTCATCTTTAGTATAGAGAATGAAAATCTAGTGAGAAATATGAAAATCATTGCGGTGGAGGGGGGGGGGGGAGTGTAGTAGTGCTTAGTGCCTATAACTCCTATTATAGTGTTAATTTCGTTGATTTTACCTATAATTTTTAACAAGCTTAAGCTAATTTGGGAAGCCAGTTCGCTCAAAATTCAATTTTCTACATGTTAATTTAAGAAATAATGGGAAGCTGTCATACCCCCTCCTCCCCATTGCCTGTGTAAGCCGGATACATTCTATGCATATAGATACATGAACATGGACTGACAGAATACATTTTTAAGAGCATAGAAGTTCTATTTGTGTTTAATCTCTCTCTCTCTCTCTCTCTCTCTCTCTCTCTCTCTCTCTCTCTTCCATTTAGTTTACATCGATTTGATAATTGAAACACAAAAATATGTCTGGATTTTGCGATAAAATATTACGCAATGCACTTTTATTGTGTGAATTTAGTGCTACCTCTGGGAATTTCTTAAAATGTCGCATTACTCTCGAACAATCAATCCAAATTAAAGCATTTTACCGAGGTATGAAGACAGCAACAATCGACTCAGTCCCCATTTCTCAGTGGATTGTTTCTGCATCAATTCCACAGCATTTTGTGACGAGACATTTAAAATATGAAAAAACAGTTGGAGATGCGATGAGAATATTTAGGAGACATATAAGTCTGCATTTTCTGCTCGTATTTGCGCCATTTTCCCCACACGAATTCAACAAGAAAATAAAAAAAAAAATGCAACCATGTGAATTGTCGACGTCATTTTCTTTATTTCAATGGCGATATTATTTTTATAATTAAAATTAACATTTCAATGGTTCCACATCAACATCGAACGGTAAAATTATTTTATAGAAAAACTGGAATTGTTGCATCCCTCGTTTTTTTTTGTTTAAAACCCTGAACTCAGAAAGGGTTTGGGGTGCCCAATTTAAAAAAAACAACATTGGATCAATACTGCTTACATGTATGTATTTCAAAATGTTTGAGTAGTAAATCATAAATGTAGCAATCTTCAGCTAGAGAAAATCATTTTTGAAGATTTTATGTTTCCCTAGTGCTGTGCTGAACATCCCATTGTTGGTCCATGAGTCATGGATGTGAATCTACACGTTACAAAGATGTTTGTTGTAATATGCAGTGTATATCTAAAATGCTTAAAGGTAGTGTTATCTATATATGTCATACATACCATTTTACACATATTCAGATATGCGCTGTTGAATCTCCCATATGGTATACTGCTTCCATATGAATAACATATAGGAAAAGTCTTTAAAAATATTCCTCACAAGAACTACAATACTTTATTATTTGTATACTAGTAATGCAATGTAATATTGTAGTTCTCGAGAGGAATGTTTTCAAATATTATCCCTACAAATATGTAACAGAATTCCAGTGTTTTTCCATGCAGTCATCATAAATTCCCATTTATTGGTGAAACGTGTCGCAGTTTGGACATTGCTTCTTAAATTTACACTATAACAGAGGAATATTCCATATTAATACCCCACCAATTGTAAAACTGCAGCTCTTGGGAAAGCGAGTTTAAAAGAGATTTCTCTTGGTACATATATTGCTATATTAAACTTTCAATCCATCTAGCAGTTTTACTATTAGATTAGATTATTGGATCCCAGTTTAAACCACTGTTGGTCGAGAATGACGGTTTGTACAATTTTGAATCTAGACTATACTAGTAAGTAATTCATGATGCATGTAAGGAGGTATAACAAATTAAATCTTTGTAGTTCTTGAAGAGAAGAATTTTTTGGAAAAGTGTACAATTTATTTCTATATACTTTCAAACTTTGTTGAGGTTTTCCTGGGACTCGACTTCTAGTGAATGGGTCGGGATTTAAAATTCAGAATCAACCCTACATCGGGATGCTTGAAATGTAATATCATCTCTTGAAATCTTCAAACATGGAGGCAGTAGTGTGCAGTTCACAGTGTTCTCTATACAAAGACTGAACAAAGGAAGAAAAGGCTTTATTGTTTCAACATCAGACAACAGAAACTATACAAACTGAATGTCAAATTGTCACAAATGTTATACAAATGTTAGCCAACAGGCTTCAGGGCTCATTTATACTACAAGTCAAAAGAATTCCTCCTTCGAATGATATTTCTTTCAATTTGCTTTGGATCAAATGTCAATGTAGCTATGCAATTGTTCTTTGAGATTTCTGCAATGGGCTTCCCCATTCCTATATTGAATTTTGAACAAAACGAAAGAAATCCTACAATCGTTTTACACACCGATTTTGTCATCTGCTTGTGCTGAAGATGGTCCTTTAAGATTGTGATATAACTGTCTGATTCTTCGCAATCGTATTTGAAATGATCAAAACCATGAAACCTTTTTCTTTTTTTTTTGTAAATCAAATTAAATAAATCTTATAGATTTCACCCTGATAAACAAGATTGTTAAAACCTTACTGCAGCGGTAAAGAAATTGTAAGTTAGCTACAATTGTGGCACTTATGCGGCGTTTTTTCTTTGATGACCGGTGTACAATAATTTCCAATACTTGTCCTTCACCCGAGTGGGCGTGGCATATCACCGTACAATAACTTTAGAATTTACAAGTTATTGTACTGTATGAAAGAAGGCATGGTGATAGTACCGTTCAATAACTTTTGAATTATTGTACAGTGAAAAAAAAGCAAACTTCCACAAAACTTATGCTTTAATCAATTTCATAACAACTCTAAACTCAAATTCTTCCGCTGAACGTCCTTGTGTAATTTTTAACACTTTAATACAAAATTGAAAAATATACGTTCCGTGTAGTTTAACACTAATTATACTTTAAAACTGAAACGTAATGTTGCAGTTTTTAAATTCTCCAAACGGGAATCTAGGCCTCTTGCTCATGGGCCCCTCTTCACTATGGACAGTGCAGATGTTTCCGGAAAAACGGAACACTCAAAAATATTAGGAGCAGGAGTATTTCAACGCAATCGAGTTATCGGTACACTCGTTGGGCGATGTAGTCGGCATTTTAGAAACGTTTTCGTCTTCACCCAAAAAGTTCCAATCCACTTTAAATTCACCATGATCCAATCCTGTTTCGTATTCTGCAAGCGTCTGCGTAACGCTCATGTTCAGTAATCCGTCGAAAGCTTCCATTTCGTCACAAACTTGAGATGATGTCAAGTCGTCGATCTCCATCCACAAGAAAATCTACGTCCATCTTTCAAAGCGGTCCAAACTGATATGCCGCGCGAAAAATACAGCTCGTGAAAGTAGGCGTGCCACAAATCATTTGCTGGACCAATCGTCATACAATAATTGTTGTATCTTGAAATGAAACGGGGTCGTGACCTCGTGCCCTTGCAGGCACTCGTCACGCCTCCGTTTCATTTCTTGATACAGCAATTATTGTATGACTATTAGTCCAACAAATATAACTTACAACTGCTACATGCAGTCTTATCAATCTGAAACACCCGCGATGGATTCTGGATTCAAACAAATTGACAATGCATGCACTGCAGAACCGCTTGACCATGTGATGCTGAACCAATCGCAACTTCTCGGGCCTTTCCGGCAAGCTCGGAAAAACACCTCGAATGTATTACCTAGGCGTCCATGACAACCCCCCTTTTTGTAAAACTTGAAATAAATAGAACACATTTCACGATCTGTTGAGATGTGAGCTATACTTCATTAAAGTAAACGATATATACTAAAATATAACACAGAAGCGACATACAAGACTGTCTAGCCGATACTTATTTTAATGGGAAGCGACTCCATTTTGTATAAAATTCAAACATCCGGTGATGTTAATACATTCGAGGTGTTTTTCCGAGCTTGCCGGAAAGGCCCGAGAAGTTGCGATTGATGCTGAACATGTAGTATTATTAAGACCCGATATGTTACAAAAGATTTATTTACACAATCGGGCTTTTTTGTGCTTTTTTGTTCCATTGCCGCAATGGTTTTTCTCTATTGACACAGAAGATTGCTCGAACAAGCAGGACACATGCAGTTTTGTTGATTTTTGGATGATGATTGCATCTATCTGACATCTCACAACTGCATGCTCAATACTTTTTAAATTATCCAGAAAATGAACATGTATATGAATTTATTTGAATAATAGATTAATCGTATACTCGTAAAAAAATACATGTAGTCATTTTCTGGAAATGTGGGCAAGATATAGGGGCGTACTAGGTCCCACCGATAAACCACAAATTAATCTCCTAGTACATCAAAATCGATGAATGGCCATATCTTCAATAACTGTAACCACTATGCCAGATGATTATGCCGGTGTAACGAAGAATTTTGACCCGGGTTGAAAATTGACCCGGGGGTCATTTTTCCACGTTGAATATTGAGACCAAAGGTGTTGAATAAAGACCCTAATCCGTTGAAAATTGACCCGCATCGTGGAATTTTGATCATGAAACCGGTTCAAAATTCAACAGCAAAGAAGCACAAATTAACGAATCAATATTATAACTTGAGTTTATTTAATTAAAAATTATCAGTTTTTATATATTTATTCTTTAGATTTACATGTTTACATGTTTCAACGGGGGGGGGGGGGGGGGGGATTAAAATGAGACTTGAATAATTATTTTTTGAATTTACCTAGTATCCCTTTAAATATGTACATGTAATAACTTTTTTATTCATAATAAACTTTTCGCGTATAATTGTGGTGTGTGATATCTATATATTTTTAAAGAAATATATGTTTTTTAATAATATTAGTATACATGTTTACACGTTAAAATATTCAATTCAGTAAAACATTCTTTTAATTTGCTGGAGAAGTGTACAAAGATAGATAATTTTAAAAAAATTACAATACGTCATATTATTTAATTTTGGTTTTACGTTCACCCAGTAAATTGAAACTTTTGATATTGTTCATTGTAAATTTTCTGAGTGGGTGTAAATAAAAAAAAATACAGTATGTCATATTGAGATTTTTGTGTTTGCACCTACTCAGTTTGTTAAAACTGTGACTATCTGAATTTTGTTTTCACACCCATCCAGCCAATAACAGTTTACAAAATGATGATATGCTAACATCATTGTACTCTTTCATGAACAATGCTGCAGTAACTATATCTTGAAAGCCGATTTTTGGTGTTTTATTTGTTCCGTTATAATAACTTTTGATGTAACTAAATATCATCAAATCGCTAATTTTTCTAGGCATTAACAATTCTGCTTCATGGAATCTGTAGCAAGTTAGCAACCTAATTTTTGTACAGAATGACAATAGAATTCTGCATTAAAGTTTCTAAATTGCTTTGATCACAAAAAATTATCATAAATTTACTAACAGTAATTGTTTTCGTCAATAAATTGGTAAATTGCATTTTTTGAATAGAAATAAGTAGTAGAAGATCATAATGCAGCGTTGTAGTAAATGATTGACCTTCCTATCACAGCCACCTACATTATTAATTTAATTTAAACGGGTTAAATGTGTATATTATGTGTATATAAGACATCAGGTACTTGAATATTAAATAATTATCTGAATATTTATCATATGTGATTTTATGACATATTGTTGGTAGACATGTTCACTCACACCTATATTAACAAACATATCACCTTCATTTATACCTGCAGAGATACAAACATAAGAATGAGATTTTCATGATCCAGCCCATTTGAAAAGAACAGTAAATAAAAGGGAACTGTATATTAAGTAAATATACAGGTATAATACTTAAATAGGTTTAAACAGTGTACCTTAAGAGAATCAAAAACGCTTTGGAGATCTTATATAAGTATAAACATGGGAAAGAATTTTACAATTTTATCTATATGAAAAATCAGAACTACCATAAAGTATATAGTTCATATAAAATGGTACACTAATGTCAAAAAGTTGTTTAAAAAGTTCGTCTCTTTGTTGAGTGTATCTTGGATATCCAGGGGGGAAATCACATTTCCTTCAGATTCAGACCCACAGTATAAACATCGACTCACATCAGATAAAAAAATCCTTATATAAGTAAGCTTTACTAGCTTTAATCCGTAATTGACGTAAAATAATATTTCCTATTTTCTTAACTGAAAGGATTGTAAGTTCTAGGTATATTTTGTTTTTTAAGTTTTGACTTAAAAGAAAGATAAAGTTGATGAAATTTTCTTTTCTGCATGAAGATTATTCCATAATTTACGTGTAGACGGAGCAAAGCTATTGTAATAAGTATATAGTGGTAGATAGTAAAAAAGCTAATTCGATCTGTGATTATATGCATGTTCAGTAAGAAAATATGATTGAATTCAATCTAACATATCTTGTGGTGCTAAACCATTTATATTCTTGTAGAATATAATTAGTTTATGGTTATCCCTTCGAGATTGCAAGGTTTCCAAATTAAGCTCACTATATAAAATTATTTTAGAAGAATTAACTCTGATCTCTGTAACTGTCCTGGTTACTTCAATATGTACATGTTTAAGCAATTCGGATTTTTCCTTAATACAGCTGCTCCAAACAACATATCTATCAGTTGTATACTTTTCGCATACCTTTTCATGTATATACCATTAATATAATTAGATCAACAATCCTCCGACTGTATATTTAGATGCAAACCTACTTTTTTTTTTAAATTGATAACATTTTTGCTGTAGAGGGTATATGTTTTTAATTTTGAGAAAATATATTACGTCAGTTGCCTGTGTTTCTAATTTACAGGTAAATAATAGAATTGAAAACTCAAAATAATAGAAATAAATTGCATTTTTAAGAAGAACTATGACTGTATATGCAGAAAATTGGATGGGGCTTCAATAAAGTTAATCAGACAAGTTTATGAAAAATTATTTTTAAGTCGTAAAAAATTAAAAACATGTGTAAATATGTATATGCTATATATATACGTATAAAAAAACCCCTAGTATATATGAAAAAGGATAAAAATATGACAATCAATCATTTATTATTTTGTCAGTGAAATATTCTGACTTCTTCAAATTAAGCATAGGTATCTGACATTATATCCTTTTGTCTTGATATAAATATATATAACCTTTACCCAATAAAGCAGTATAGAGGTTATATATTTTCAATTATTAGAAAAATATACAACGTCAGGTGCCTGTCGAATAGAGCTCTGTTGAATTGCCTTAAAAGTGACGATAACGGGCAATATGTTTGTTAGATATATTTATCAGAGATTGTGACAAGTTTAAACTTTAAATTCTGTCACATGAGGGAATGAAAACCATGTCATCTTTGTCAAAAAGTATTCTAGTCCTACTCGCCTACTCCATTCCGAAGCAAACGGTCATCTTCTTAGCTTTTATACATAGTATTGTAATAATAAATGGATATCATATTTTCAATCTAAAAACTAAATGTTTAATTGGACATATCAGCCTAAACGAAATTAGCCACGTCCGCATATGTATCGGACAGTATGTACATTTTAAAACTGAAACTTTCAAATATGTGCATGATTGTACATTTAAACCGTGTAGAGTAAGTTCCAGTTTAGATCAAAACTCTGAGGTTTGGGTCAATTCTCAACAGGGTCAATTTTCAACGGGTCGAGGTCATCAGAGTTTAGAAAAATCTTTCTCAAACCGTTGAAAAATGACCCCGGGTATAAATTTCACGATTTTGGTCTCAATTTTCAACGTTGAAAATTGACCCCCCGGGTCAATATTCAACGTTGAAAAATGACCCCCGGGTCAATTTTCAACCCGGGTCAATATTCTTCGTTACACCGGTGCCAAGGTGGCATTTTTGCACCCGCTTAAGTTGCAGTTTCGTAAAAAAAAAATCCATGTGTTAATTGATATAACATTGCCTTTTTAATATGTTTCACTTGACAGGTGAGATATTTACCTTTAAAAATCAATATCCCATAGAAAAAAAAAATAATTCTCACAAGCGAAATTATTCCTACAAGATATTTTGAAAATCTTTATGGATTAGAATTATATCTCCAATAGGATAAAAGTTTGTCTTAGAAGTCCAGAATTGAATTAAAACATTCAGTTTTCCTACATGAAAATTTCGGTATTTGAAATCCTATCGGAGCTCTATTCAAATCCTTTCGGATCTAAAGAAAGTTATTTTTATTCCGATATAGGAAATTCTAAATACTAGTATCCTACAAGAAAGTTGTTTCCGCTGTAGGAAAAATCGTTGCCTCGTAGAAATTTATTTCAAAAGTAAAGATCTCATCTGACAGGTGAGATAAATTAAATACAAAAGTGGTGATAAACTCTTTTCACCAGTTGTCTATATCAACTGTCCATTATTTAGCAAATATTTTTCGAAACATGCACCTAAGGCGGGTGCAAAAGGCCATATTGGCACTGGCATAAATATCCGACACAGTGTGTATAATTATCTCAATAATTCGTCATGAAAAAAGATTGGTGGGGGTGGGGGGGGGGGGGTGTAAGAAAGCACAAATCACATTGGCTTTAGTTGTAAAAACAATTTCAAATTTAATTTTTCCCAATTAAATCTATTTAATAATGTTTTATTACAAGTTTGCAAAGACATAATTTCTAACAATAGTTTTAGTTTTGAAAATAAAAATCCTAGTTAATATATAAGGCTTACTAATGTCTGGTGCTCTAACCACTGAGACATTTCAGTCACAACAAACTGCGTTGTTTAAATGGTAGATGTGACTTTTACCACGAGTTAACGGACTTATATCATTTTTCTAATTCATTCGATTGTTGGGTTACAAAACAATATTTTTTATGTATAGTGCGTCATTTCAACACGATTTTGTTGAGTGAAATTAGTTTATAAAAGACAAGGCATTGGAGTTCTAACAAATAACACTATTATTTTAGAGGTTTTGACACGCATACGCCAATTTAAATCAGCATATTCCAAATATTGAACATATTTAAGAGTTACATGCTAAATTTATATTCTTTTGAATGATTGTTTGTAAATTTATCAGATTTGTTGATACTTCAACTTTATAGTATCTTATCCTTCCTTCTATAGGCATTTTACCCGCCTTATCCACCCATCTCTTCTTTTCCTTAGACATTTCCTTTTTTGTCACCGAAGTTCAAGTACATGTACTGAAGAAATTTTCAAAACATATGCATCATTCATTTGGTAAAAAGTCAATGATGACTTCAAATTGTCAATGATGAAACTAACATTTACAATATGCTTTGAACACAGTTTGGTTTCATAGGCTCAGAAATACACGTAATAATATGCAGTTTAGGATAAAACAATCAAGCTGGTCGATACAACATGCTGCAGAAGGAGAGATTACTAGAATCATTCATTATTACGAGTGTGGGATAGTGAAATTCCACCGAGGGGACAAGATTCACTGTCTAGGACGAGGCTTTGCCGAGTCCTAGACCGTGAATCTTGGCCCCGAGGTGGAATTTCACTATCCCACACGAGTTTATAATGAATGATTATTTTTCTCGCATTATATTAGCTTAAAAAATGATGTTTGACAACTTTCTGTTGTGACGTTCAAAAGATTACTTTCGGTTTATCCCTCCGCGTGCTTCAAATAGTGCAAGTTAAATGAAAGCATACGACAGTTTTTTCAATTAAAATATGAAAAATTGTAATTAATTATGCAACACAATTACTTAATGGATAATCTCAATGCACTGTTTTGCATTTCCCTACAGCAGACGTTTGTTTACGTTTTAAAACGGCGTAGTAATACACAGTGTAAGACAGAAAAATCTCACACTGCTGTCTCACACCGGACAAACCGATCTCACACCGGTGATAATGCGAGAAAACTCCCTCTCTCTCTTGTGTTGATTAAAAAAACTGCTAACGTTCTTTTATATAATCTTACTATTTTTAAAGTAGAGTTTTAATATATAAACATACAACAAAAAAACCCAAATTCGTTAAACGAGTGTGAGTGAATTTTAGAAAAAATCGTTTGATACTATTTTGTGATTTTTATACATTTGTATATTATAATTTGTTACTTTGAGTCTCTTTAAGCCTCTTTCTAAATAAAGTGATTTTCTTAAATTCAATAAATGATGAGTTGGTCTGTATTGATTCTTACTGCGTAAAAAATTGGAATAATATCATCTCTGATTTTTTATGCCTTTAAAAAATCCATCCATCCTTTCCAGACAACAGAGCAGTTCAACAATTTAAAATACGTAAGAATCTCGGTCAAGATATATCATAAATCAAATATTGCAACAAGATGTGAGGTACCTTGGAAGGAAGTATTAATATATTATATATTAGCAAACACAATAAAATATAATATATTCTTTAACATCTTATTCGAGCAGAAGGTCAAGAACTGAAGGTCAAGAACATTACAGAAAAAATACATAACCCGCGTTAAGGGGTTATGTGAATTTTTTCTGCAATGATAGCTACCTTTAAAACCCGCATGAATCATCAAAGAAAGCATTTTTTTGTATATATTAACATCTAAAAATTAAACTCATTATGAAAAGTTTGTAAAATTCCCTAAAGTACAGCTGTACGTTAGCTAAAAGAAACGTCTCTTGTGAGACTTTGAGTCCAACATCATCATGATTACTGCAAGTATTACGTGCAGTCCGTGATTTTTCTTAGGTCGCTGTAGGCTTTGACCAATCGATAAACAGGGCGTGTCAATTTCAGTCCTGTCATTTTCTTGTCAGTTTCAGCCGCTGTAGATTTCGACCAATCGATAAACGGGGCGTGTAGATTTCAGTCTGGCTGTTTCTATTGATCTATGAATTAACTATATTTAAGTTTCCGTACGAAAAAGGGGAAATAATACTTGGTAGATGTAAATATATAAATATAAGTGATAAGGAATCATTCTCTGAATATTATGAGGCGATAATTTCGGTCCGGGTGATAAAATCTATCATAATGCCCTTCGGACTTTATTGGATTTGAACACGCCCCGACCAAAGTTATCACCTCACAGTATAAGGCCTATTTAAAAAAATAATTGGTGTGTTTAGGGTAACACTGATGAAAAAATTAGGTTTGGTAGGTAGGGATTTTTTTTAAATTTTATCATATTTTTTTTATGCATGAATCCTAAGAGTGTTTGTTTGTGTCGTATTTAAAAATGGGTTTTTAATAGAAATAATATAAAAATCACAAATGGATAAAACAGACATCTAAAAATGGTAGGTTCGGGGCATTTTTGTAGGTTAGGTAGGGTTACCCCTAAACACACAACTTTTTTTAAAGCTTTATAATGCTATTCAATAACAATACCAGTAGGAACATAAAATACACATATAATTGTGTTATTGATAAATTTGTTACTTGTTATTTGCCAACATTTTTCTTTTCTCCACCCCAAATTCAACTACAAAATACTGTTATTAGTTTAATTTCAGATTCACTATTTAATATAAGATCTGTGCGCATGCGTGAAAATGGACACCACAAAATTTTTCTAAGTGAGTCTCAAATATTGAAATTCTGATAATTTTAATAAAGCAAAGTGAATTCCTCCAAAGCGAGATGCCTAATGAGAGACAGGACAACCAGGAACCTAAAACTGAGGTTGAAACTACTTCGGAGCAGGAAAAGAGACGCCGGTCATCAGACGGGACAACGCCCAAGCCACAACAAAAACAAGTGAAAATGGCGGAGAACTCACCCGAAAGCCCCGAAGGCTCTGGAGGTATGTTAGATAGAATGACTGTCATTGCGGAAGCTATCGATTCACTCCAAAAAGGTCAAAAATCACTTCAATCTACTTTGGACAGCAAATTAGATAAATTTAGTAAAGAATTTATGTCCAGCATTGGAGACAAATTCAAGGCTATGAAAAGCGACTTCGACTTAGAGCTGGGTAAACAACAAGCCCAAATAGATACAATGTCACGGACCGTTGAGCTCATTATAAAGCGTCTAGACAAAGTTGAAACCACAGACCGTGCGGAACCAGAGTTCCCTCGCGAACACGAGCACACTGCCAACACAGTCAACGACCCCGAATTAACTATCGCGGTGACGGTAGTAGACGCAGCCCGGTTAAGTTCGAGGAGAATCGGCAGACCCGGTTTGGTTAAGATTAGCTTTTCGAACTTGGAAGAAAAAAAGCAGGTTTTGAGAGAGAAAAGAAAATTGAAAGAAAAAGATCAATACAAAACTGTTTTTCTCAGAGGAAGCAAATCACATACTGAAAGAATTTTAGAACTCAATGCTCGTACATTACTGAGAGAAATGCCGAACGGAAATCAGTTTCGTATAACATCGAACGGTCGAATTGTAAAAAAGACACCGAGGTCTACAACCTTAAACCCAGAACCACGATTCGAGCACGACGATCACGACGATCACGACCCTGATTATTAGGACACTACCCGACCCCTCGGTAAACCCTATGTACAAATTGGTCATTTAAATGTATGCGGTTGGACTAGAGCCAACACAGAACTGAGACAAGAACTAATAAATAAGTCAAATTGCGACATCATCAGCGTCAATGAAACCCACTTAACTGAATCAGAAGAAATATACATGAACAATTTTGATTACATTTGGATAGGATCAAACAGGAAAAACATTCATATTAAAGCACCAAAAGGGTCTGGAGGGATGGGTTTATTAATTAAAAAGTGGATGTTTGAAACCTACGATATAGAAACAATAGATAACTCATACGAAGGGATTCTTGGTGTTAAATTCCAAAACAAGCAAAATGACTTTGAATTTGTGATATTCTCGTGCTACCTGCCACCTGAAAATTCTCCATGGGGACGAGACTCGTCTTCTTTCTTCACACACCTATTAACTCAAATGTACCAACACTATGATATAGGCTCTGTTATTATTTGTGGAGATTTTAACTCGAGAATAGGAAAAACACAAGATGGTAATGAAGGCACAGACGAACTACCACCTAGAATTACTATTGATAACACTCAAAACCAGCACGGCAATTCGTTCTTGGAATTTTTAAACGATAGTAGATGCTGTGTTCTAAACGGTCGCTACGGCAATGAATCGAACGAGTACACGTATTATTCAACACGAGGAAAATCAGTAGTAGACTACATCTGTGTACCTCATGATATTTTCAAGCAACGCAAAAATTTTCGCATTACCAATTGCAAAGACTTAATAGAAGAATTTAATTTATTTCGATTGCTAGGAGAGAAATCTAAAAGTCCCAATCACGCATTGCTTTCATTTGAGCTGGCAATAAATGCAGAAATTCCGCACCTAACAGCTGATAAATGTTTAACCCCAAATGCGGCAAAAAACCATCGCTACAAGTTGCGCCAAATTCCACCTGACTTCATGAAATCAAACATAGCAACAAGTGCCATTTCACCCCTGCGAATGTTATTGTCATTTAGATTTTAGACTACGTGATTTTATTTGACCCTTTCAGTTTCGCAGTAAAAAAAATGCCTCGTGTTTATAGTCAGTTTTATAAAATCTAGGTACTTGTAGTCAAATATAAAATCTAGAGGTTTATTGATTTCAAACATTATCTTCATTAATTGGTGATAAAACGTGTTCTAGAAATAAATGCGACAATACAAAAAGTAGTTTTTGTCTTCTGTTGCAACAATTAACATGCTTGTAGAGATTCCCCCTGAGGGTTAATTTTCGATCCGCGCCTGACCTAGTAATAGCATCAATAGTGAAACAGACGATACTATTTTATGCAAAATGTTCCTTGAAAATGACTCGATATATAATTTTTTTATGCAAAACAGACACTCATTACTTTTCTAAAAACATGGTATTGCACACCACAAGCATCAAAACATGGCTATTTTTTTATTAAGCAACCCAATGTTTATATTTTCAACCACTCTACACGTGGTTGAACACGAACGATAACTCTGTTCTGAATATTATCGTTTAATATTAATAACCGCTAGATGGTGAAATAAAACATACATCTTAAACGATTTTCATGTTCTAACATAAATGCAAGTAGGATATGATATGAAAAACGACCAGTACTTACGTATTTTGAGAATATTATCCGAACACTTATACTTCCGCTCGATATTTCACAGGAACTTAACAAATCTCGGTGAAGTCTCGTGAACTTTTATTCGAGCACCTCCGGATTTATTACATACTTAGCAACGATAAAGAAAACATTCCGAACACATTCGCAGGGGTGCATTTCACGCTTGATAACCAACATTGAACAAAGCAGATCAACACAAAACCAGTCCGACGACTTATACAATGACCTCTGTAACATAATAAAAGAAATGGAAGATGTGATCCCAAAGTTTGATTGTACAGCGAGAACCCGTAAGAAATTCAAATATCACAAACCGTTCTGGAATGAAGAACTTACCTCTTTGTGGAAAATAGCTAGAGAAAATGAAAAGAAATTCCTGAAATGCAAACAAAATCACAGAGAAAAACAAGAACTACAGAAAAAATTTAAATATTCGCAAAATAAACTTGACAGAAGACTCCGATATTATGATCGAAAATGGCGCAAAGGAGAGAGTTTAGAAATAGAAGAAATTTCGGTGAAAGACCCGCGCAAATTCTGGGACAAAATTAAACACTTGGGCCCAAAGCGAAAATCTAAAATCCCGTATGAATGCTATATGGAGGACGGTAGTGTAACAACGAATCCTGAATATCTTAAAGAAAAATGGAAATCTGAGTTCTCCAATCTCTACAACCCAAATACGGACTCCTCATTCGACTCCGAATTTAGAAATACGTCTATTATCCAAAAACATGCATTTAAACAAAACATGCTTGATCCATTATACATCTCCAACTCAGAGCTTAACAAAACTATAGATATAAACGAAATAAGGAATACCGTACTAAAAAATAAAGACGGGAAATCTACAGGAATTGATCAACTGCCAAATGAAGTACTAAAAAATGACACTGTTATAAAAGCTCTGCACAAAATGTTCAACTTTATATTTGAAAATCACAAAATACCGACCATTTGGAAAAAAGCGATCATATATCCCATCTTAAAAGACCCAAATTCTGACCCTAGAATTCCACTGAATTACAGGGGCATCAGTCTACTCTCGGTCATATCCAAAGCGTATAGTTCCGTTTTAAACAACAGATTAACAGCTTACCTAGAAGACAACGAACTCTTAGTTGATGAACAAAATGGTTTTAGGAAAGATCGAAATTGTGAAGATCACGTTTTTACTCTGAACAGTCTAATACAAAATAGAGATACCACGTTCGTTACATTTATTGACCTACAGAAAGCATTCGACACGGTTGACCGGGATCTACTACAATACAGTCTCCTAACTAACGGAGTGGACGGTCATTTTTACAACAATGTTAAATCTTTATATCACAATACAGAATCTTGTGTGCGCATAGGAGATCATCACACCGCATGGTTTAACTGCACCTCCGGAGTTAGACAAGGAGATAACCTATCGCCAACCCTTTTTGCCCTTTTTATTAACGACTTAGCTAGGGAAGTTAAAAATACAAAAAAGGGAATCCCTATTCATCATACTGATGTTGGAATTCTTCTATATGCAGACGATATAGCTCTCATCACTGAAAATGAAAGAAATATGCAAGACACTCTTGACGTTGTAAGTAACTGGTGCAAAAAGTGGCACTTACAAATCAATTTAGCAAAAACAAAAATCTTACATTTCCGAAAACGAAACAGTAAAAAAAGCAACTTTACATTTTACATAGGAAACACGATATTAGAATATGCATCAGTTTATAAATACCTCGGAGTGTTATTTAACGAAAACAGAGATTTTAAAAATAATGCCGAAAATCTTTCTAAATCTGGAGGACGAGCTCTTGGTTCCTTAATATCCAAAACCCACAGCTTGAAGGACATTGGGTTCACTACGTTTGAAAAATTATTTTATAGCTGTGTCGCCCCGGTAATAGATTACTGCAGCGGAGTATGGGGATACCAAAACTTCCATTCACTGGACCAAGTGCAGGACCGAGCAGCAAGATATTTCCTGGGAACACATCGTTTAGCACCACTACTAGCCGTACGAGGAGAAACCGGATGGGCCCCTGCTAGCTCCAGACACAAATCTAATATGGTCCGCCTTTGGAACAAATTTCAGACAATGGACAACAACAGGACGGCAAAACAAGTTTTCATCTGGGATCAATGCCTTAACAACGAAAGGGGATGGAACTGCCAACTAAAAGCTGTGCTAAATTCCGTGAACATGTCAAATATCTATACTAACGCAATATGCTGTGACGTCCAACTTTTTATCCAAAACCAACACTCGACATCAGAAAACATTTGGTTCGCAAATCTTCAAAACTCTCCCAAACTCAGAACTTACCGTCTCCTAAAGCAAAACTTCTCAACAGAAAATTATCTTCTCATGAACATTCCAAAAAATCAAAGATCTGCCCTAGCTCAGCTCCGATGTGGAATTCTCCCTTTACGTGTTGAAACTGGACGCTTTCGAAATGAACCTTTAACTGACAGACTCTGTGTTTTTTGTAATTTAAATGAAATTGAAAATGAAATTCACTTCATCCTAAAATGTACATTATATAATGATTTACGAAATTTACTTATTAGAAATACCACTGGCTCAACAAATTATGAAGAATTTGAATTATTCAGAACTTTAGTATGTACTTATCCCCGGCAATGCTCTCAATTTATTATTAATGCTCTAAAACTAAGACAATCAAAATTTTCACGTTGACTTTTAAATATGTAATTCATATAACCAGTGACATATAGGTCCGATGGGCCGGGTGCTATTATCTTTTATTACCTAATCAAAGGGATTTTGTTGTTTTATTACAAATTAAATATTTGCGTCTATTTTGAACTGCCGGTCAATAGACTGCGATCTATTAGACCGCCGGTCAATAGACCTCGATCTATTGAACCGCCGGTCAATAGACTGCGATCTATTGGACCGGCAACGTATTTCAGAACGCGGGTATGTTAATGTTATATCCTTTCGATAGTTCTCAGGGAATGTATATTCCTTTACATAGACGCTATTTTTAGTACTTGGTGAAACCAAATACAATGTTATCAAAATGGAGTATCAAATAATCAACAGGTTTAAAGCTTTATATGAGGTAAAAGACTAATGAAAATCTAATGGGTTAAAGACTCCCCCTTCTTTGAGTAAACTAATATTAAATTGAGATGTTGTAATGCATGCAACAGGCTTTGTGCATGTAAAAGATGGAAAAAAAATCTGAGTATATTGAATAATGGCACGAAAACCATCTGCAATATGCAAATTGTAAACCCCGAAAACTAAAAAAGGAATTAGGTAATAAAACAATTATTTAATGCTTGAACAGTCAATAGACCAGAATTTTTTCCCTTGATGCAGGGAACAGCTCAGTATGATCTATTGCCCTCGGCCGTTGGCCTCGGGCAATAGATCATACTGAGCTGTTCCCTGCACCTCGGGAAAAATATTCTGGTCTATTGACTGCTCAAGCATTAAATAATTGTATAGTATTATTGTTTCACTGTATTATTGTAACATGCAAAATGCACATGTCACTATAATAAATGATTTACTTACTTACTTACTTACTTACTATAAGTAGAGACCATGCAGAAATTCTGTATATGCATGACTGTACAATATACAATGTCATATATCTAGACAAGTACTTTAAGGTTTAATGAACACTTATGAGTGTAGATACTTGTACACTGTCACTGTGTTGTTGTAACCTTGTCCCACATGGAGATTGTTCTCTTCATCCACACATAAACGAAGGGGAAAGCCTGTATTTTCATCGTATGCAGGTAGTAGTAGAGACAAGAACTGACCGTCCTGATCTAGGAGATAAACTGATTTAGTGACAACATCAGACACAAGGGTGTGACCGAGGAGAACTGTACATACTCCTTTGGGTGAAAAATCTGACCCCTGACCTTTGAAGGAGAACCGATGTGTTCCTGTTTTATCCACCACTACTACAGCTTGTTTGTTTCTGTCTGATGTACAAATATCCCCATTGATGTTTTCTGTGATGTAAAGTGGATACTCGTACAGCCCCTGTCCTTTGTTGTCCCTCTGTATGTTCTGTATTTCTTTCCCTGACTTATTGTACCTGGTGACTCTAGCCTCTCCATACTTTTTCATCCCCACCAGTATATCGCCGTTGATGTTGGAGGAGTATATGCTGAGAGGTGTCCAGTCTCCTGTTTTAATGAATTCAGTTATTCTATTATCCTGTGTTATTCTATTGATGATTTTATAATCTTTGTCTGTATAGATCAGATCTCCATTCTGCTTGATTGTGTTGTAACCTTCAAATCTTGAGTCACCACGGGTTTGTATCGCGTATAGCTGATTACCCCGTAGATCTGCTTGAACAAGGTAGCCACGATAATCACTGCCCCAGACCATGTCCGATTTACAAAGCGATATATGCTGTATAATATCAGCTTCAGGTATTGTGTACTCCATGATTTTGTTGACAGAGGAAGACAGAGACAGTGTTGGTTTCATGTAAGATTTCTTCCAGTTTTCTTCAATCTGTTTCCATGTATGGTCGTCAATATTTAAACCAGATACAAATAAAATGAGCAGTAACAAAAACCCGATTAAATACAAGGAATAACTATTCATATTATAATAGTGTGTAGAGGCAGTCTTCATGGGTTTTATTTTTCTGTTCTCTGGTTTAGTGTCTGGAACAGTTACTCTACCCAGTAGTTTGTTGACATCCTCCTTGCTGTGTCGACCAGCAGTAAATACTGGAGGAACTGGTTTAATTGTCTCTGGTATCGGTTTGGCTTTTAGTTGGTCAGAATGAGAGAAAATGAGTGGACTATCATGAAGTTTAGTTGAGGACAAGTAGCCATTGAACTTTTTGGCAAGGTTCTCAAGATAGAAGATGTAATCTTGATAAGTTTTGTCTTGACTCTGAAGACTTTCCATCAGTGATTCTTCCATTTTATTGACTTGCTCTATATTATCTGACGTGACTGTTTCCAGCAGACATTTTAAAGATTCGGTTTCAGTTTTCATCATATTTCTTACATTATCCATGGTTTCTTTTATATCTTTGGCGTTTTCTTTAATATCCCTCTGAACATCTTGTGAATTTGGGATAAAAACCTGGTGTATTTCCTTGATATTTTTAAGACAAAGAGAAAATTTCTCTGAATAGATTGTCTCCAAATCTTTAAGTGTGTGTTTTTGATGGTTTTTATGTGGTACATTTAGAACAAACTGGAACTTGGCAGTCCTCACAGAGAATGTCTATGTCTTTATTTGGGTGATCCTTGCATTTCTCCACAGGAAGCTGTATTTTGCGTTGTTTGTAAGGGACCACTTCGTGGCTCTTGGTTTCTGTACTTCTGATGTTCATCTCTGCATTGTTCACACATTGGTCGGTGACAAGGGTTGCAGTAAAACTGGCAGTTCTTTTCACAGTCTTTGGTGCCACACATTAGGTAGTGTTGTGCAGTCACTGGTAGGCCTGAAACAGTTTTTGGGGCATCTGGCTTGGATAATGCCATCTGAAATCAGTATTTTGAAATATCATTTTGCCAAATCGCCCTAATTTTATATGCAATGCATAATTGAATGCCAGTACGTTACGTATCAAAATAATGTTCTATTTAGATATTTGTGTGCACATACATGTCTCTTTTCACATGGAGGGCCTAATTATGAATAGATTCAATGGATATGGTACATGTAGATATTAATTTTCATGACTTACCTTGTTTCGACAAGTTTTTCGGTCAAGTAAAGTCTCGTGTGTTCACAGTCTAGTACGGCGAGAAGCGAGAACTGAAAAGATCTTTAATTTATACTTCCCGATAGACATGTTCGGTTGGGTGAACTTGTATTAATTTAACGATTTGCAAATATCGATTAAGGTGCATGGAACCCACATTGAGTCATAATGTAGCATTTTGTGAGAATATTGGTAATGTGATCTATTAATGTAGATGTAATTTTCCTTTGATTTAACGATAATGTAAACGTTTCTAGATTTATAGAAAAATTGCATTTTATGCAAAATGTCGCAAAACAAGTAATTATATAAGTTATTAATGCAAATAAACGTTTTCGATGGTAAAGTCTTCATTTTCCTTCATTCATATAGACTGCAGAATGCAGAATAATTGCTGATGATAGTTCGTTTAAACATTCTTCTTAGAACATACATCAATTACAATTTTGATAACGATGTAAATATTTTGGAAATGGATTTAATCCAGTTAACGTTGTATTCTTCCCAAAGAAGGACAACTCCGTTAGACTTTGGAGGATGTCCCAACTCGTCTTTTGTTGTCACAAAACCAGAACTTATCTGAACATAAACTGTACACATAAAAATTGAACTTAAAAAAACCTTATACTCTACATGTACTTTCATTTAACCTACTCTTAAAGGGGCATGGTCACGATTTTCGACAAATTCTATTTTTATTATTTACAATGCTTTAGAAATGCATTTCTAATGTTCAAATGAATCTTTAAGTTTTAAGCACGATACAGAGCTCAAGGCTCGTGCCCTGTTTTTGTTTACATAGGTTCAATATACCAATTAAAAACCTTTTTCAAGCTGATTTTTCTCTCTTCTTACTGATTTTAAGCATAGATAAACAGTTCCTAACGTTTAACACATTCATTTTAGGTCTAAATTTGAAATTTTCACTTCAACATTCAAAATGTAAACAAAAGCTTTGTTTACATGTCAAAGAATTGTAAGCTCTGTAACTTGCTTATAACTCAACAAAGACACTCAAATTTTGTTTGCCTATTAAGAATGCCTCACTGAAACATTGTAATTATTCAATTCGGAAAAATAATTTATTACCAAAATCGTGACCATGCCCTTTAAAATATGCTTCAATTGTTTGCGATGGCTGCTCTAGATCTATACATGATTCTGGAAAAAATGAAAAGGTACAAGTATATGCCACTATAAAACAGTTACTGTCTTCCAATATTTGCGTCAAGAGAAACACATTGGATAACGTTACAATCCAATCGGTATATTGCTAATCAGACTAAATATATTTGCTATATTCAAATGTACAATGTATTGTATATGTTACAGGAAATTGTTTCAAATTCTTTTGATTTAAACAATAAAATATGTTCAGAACAAGTTATGATTTATAGTAATTAATAACTTAAACCTTGTATTTAAAGTTTATACAACTTTTGATGGACTCTGTCCAGTTACAATAAAACCCGAATAAATATACGGATGATAGGTATCGACAGAACTCCAGTGTATGGACTCGATCATGTACAGCTATGGCACGCCAAATTCACAAAAATGAACTGATCCTAGTTCCCGATCGCGAGTCAATAAACCATGTTTATTGGATGTAAACTGTAGTTTATACGGACATACTAGTATATATGTTGTACAATAACAACTGCTACATGCAGTCTTATCAATCTGAAACACCCGCAATGGATTCTGGATTCAAACAAATTGACAATGCATGCACTGCAGAACCGCTTGTGGTGCTGAACATGTAGTATTACTTAGACCCGATATGTTGTTTATTAACATACATTGTGCTTTTTTATGCTTTCTTGTTCCATTGCGGCAATGGTTTTTTCGATTCTAACGACAGGAATACTTTATATCTGATACACCACTCGAACTAGTAGATCACATGCTGTTTTGTTGGTTTGTGGATGATGATTGCATCTATCTGACATCTCATAACTGCTCAATACTTTTTAAAATCGCCAGATAAAATGTATATGAATTTATTTGAATAATAAATTAATCGTTCACTATACATAGGTAAAAAATAATCATTTTCTGTTAATGTGGGCAAGATACTATGGGGGCGTACTAGGTTCCACAGATAAAACACAAATTAATCTCCTAGTACATCAAAATCGATGAATGACCATATCTTCAATTAGAACTGTTCACACTATGCCGGATGATTATGCCAGTGCCAAGTTCGTTAAAATCTATGTACCATTTGAACATTGCCTTTTTTAATGTGTCCCACCTGATAGGTGAAAAATCAATATCCCATTGAAAAAAAAATTAATCTCATAGGAGAAATAATTTTATAGGATATTTTGAAAATCTTATAGGATTAGAATTATATTTCTTATAGGATAACAGTTTGGTCTAGATGAATTTAAGAAAAACATTTAGTTATCCTAAAGGAAATTAACATTTCGGTATCTGAAATCCCATCGGATCTTTGTTCAACTCCTATCGGATTTAAAATTCCTATAGAAATTTATTTTATTCCGATATAGGAAATTCTAAATATCCTACATGAAAGTTGTTCCGCTGTGGGAAAATTATGCCTCGTAGGAATTTGTTTTAAAGGTAAACATCTCACCTGACAGGTGAGATATATCAATTACAAATGTGTGATAAAATATAAACTCTTTTCACCAGCTGTCTATATCAACTGTCTATCATATAGCAAAGATTTTTCGAAACATGCACATAAAAACGGGTGCAAAAATGCCATATTGGCACTGGCATAAATATATCAGGCACAGTGTTTATAATTCTCTCATTCTCTCAATAATTCGTCCTTAAAAAAGATGGAGCGGGTGGTAGAAGAAAGCGGAAATGCACGCTGGGTTTAGTGGTAAAATACAATTTCAAATTAAATTTTTCCCAATTAAACCTATTTGATAATGTTTAATTACAAGCTTAGCTTGCAAAAACACAATTTCTAGCAATATTTTAATAGCCTTACGTTTTGGTATTATCGAACCAACAACATAAAATTCCTAGTTATGAAAGGCTTACTAATGTCTTGTGCTCTAGCCACTGAGACATTTCAGTCACAACAATCTGCGTTGTTTAAAAAGTGGTACATGTGACTTTGGCCAATTTACGGACTTGTATTGTTGACTAAAATCAGTTTGTTTTTCATTAGCCCTTATTTAGACTATGACAAAAATATGGAGCGCAGACCCACTTTATCTAAGAAAAGGCCTTGAAGTTAAAGATGACACAATTTGAAAGCTTTGATTCAATCAGCATATTCCAAGTATTGAACATATTGAAGAGTTACAAATCGATTAGATTTATATTCTTTTGAATGATTGTTTTAAAATTTATCAGATTTGTCGATATTTCAACTTTCAGTAGCTTATTCGCCCTTTAATATGCATTTTACACGCCTTATCCACCCATATCCTTTCCTTAGACGTTTTCTTTTTGAAACATATGCATCATTCATTTGTTAAAAGTGAATGACTTTAAATTGTCAATATTGAAACTAACATTGACAATATGCTTTGAAAACAGTTACATTTCATAGGCTCAGAAATACACGTAATAATACACATTTTTGATGAACTGAAATCAAGTTGGTCGATACTACACGCTACTACATGATATAACTCTCTTTCTCTCTCTCTCTCTCTCATATTTTTAAAGATATCCTGTTGATAAAAAAAATGTTTTATAAAACGTTCCTATAAATAATCTATTTTATGACATCGAGCAGAAGGTCAAGAACTGAATGTCGGGGTACACCAGCATTGGCGCTTCTACCGTGGCATACCATATCTTCATGCATAAAACATGAAAAAAAAAAATAAAGTGGAGGGATGTCTGTGATCAAAATAGTAAGTTTTTACGGCTTCATAGCTTTTGTTCTCAAACTAAACCGGTATATCTCGATGCATCAGTGTGAAGCAAGGAAGAAAATAAGAATTTTAGCAGAAGATTTTTTTTATTAACAAATACTAATATAAATGTAGAGATGCACATGATCAAAATGTTAGAAGAATTATGCACTTTAATTTTATCGATTTTTATTGTACATACCGGCATTCAAATTAAGTTCTCTAAGTCACTGTGTACATTTTACAAGAACATTGCACAGGTGATGAGAAATTTGTATCAGTGAATAATTTTCGATGAAATCTTTGATTTTTTTCCCCTGAGAACGCTCACTGAAGTGTCGCAACTGCGCGGTTTGCTTATTTATATTCAAATATTTAATCGTACAATGAAAATTATATAATTGTATATAATAAGGAATCGTTCTTTGAATATAATGAGATGATAATTTCAGTCGGGGCGTGATCAAATCTTTTATAATGCCCTTCGGGCTTTATTGGATTTGACCACGCCCCTACCAAAACTATCATCCCATAATACTCAAAGAAAGATTCATTATTAAATAATGCATACAATAACAATACCAGTAGAAATATACACGTGTAATTATGTTATTGATAAATTTGTTACTTGTTATTTGCTAATATTTTTCTTTTTCCCAACACAAAGTCAACTGCAAAGTTCTGTTATTAGTTTAATTTTAGTCTCGCTGTTTAATATAGACAGAGACCATGCATGCAGATATGTACATACATGACTGTACATACATGTATATATCTAGACAAGTACTTTGAGGTTTAATGATCACTTTCTAGTGTAGATACTTGTACACTGACACTGTATTGGTGCTTTTTTGTCCTACATGGAGATTGTTCTCTTCATCCACACATAAACTACGGGGAAAGACTGCTTTTTTATCGTGTGCAGGTAGCAGTAGAGACAAGAACTGACCGTCCCGATCCAGAAGATGAACTGTGTCACTGATAACATCAGCCACCATAATGTGACCGAGGAGATCAGTACATATACCATAAGGAGTAAACTTAGACCCCTGACCAGTGTAGGAGAACCTGTGTTGTCCTGATTTTTCCACAACCACTACAGCTTTCTTTTTATAATCTGATGTACAGATATCACCATTGATGTTTTCTGTGATGTAGTATGGGTAATCATACAGATCCTGCCCTTTGTTGTCCCTCTGTATGTTCTGTATTTCTTTCCCTCTCTTGTTGTACCTGGTGACTTTAGCCTCTCCATACGTTCTCATCCCCACCAGTATGTCCCCGTTGATGTGGGAGGAGTATATGCTGAGTGGTTTCCAGTCCCCCGTTTTAATGAATTCGGTCATTGTATTATCCTGTGTTATCCTGTTGATGACTTTGTTCTTTCTGAGTGTATATATCAGATCCCCGTCCTGTGTGACTGTGTGGTAGCCTTCATCTGCACCACTGGTTTGTATCTTCTGTAGCAGTTTACCAAGTAGATCTGTTTGGACAAAGTTCCTATTCCAATCACTGACCCAGACTCTGTCCGATTTATTGAGTGATATATGATATACATTGTGAACACCTTGTACTGTGTACTCCCTGACCTTGAAGACAGAAGAGGACAGAGACAGTGTTGGATTCATTTCAGATTTCTTCCAATTTTCTTTAATCTGTTTCCATGTATGGTCGTCAATATTTAAACCAGATACAAATAAAATGAGCAGTAGCAAAAAACCGATTAAATATAAGGAATAACTATTTATGATGTTATACTGTGTAGAGGCAGTCTTCGTGGGTTTTATTTTTCTGTTCTCTGGTTTAGTTTCAGGAACAGTTACTCTACCCAGTAGTTTGTTGACATCCTCCTTGCTGTGTCGACCAGCAGTAAATACTGGAGGTACTGGTTTAATTGTCTCTGGCATCGGTTTGGCTTTTAGTTGGTCAGAATGAGAGAAAATGAGTGGACTATCATGAAGTTTAGTAAAGGACAGGTAGCCATTGAACTTTTTGGCAAGGTCCTCAAGATAGGAGATGTAATCTTGATAAGTTTTGTCTTGACTCTGAAGATTCTCCATAAGTGATTCTTCCATTTTATTGACTTGCTCTATATTATCTGACGTGACTGTTTCCAGCAGACATTTTAAAGATTCGGTTTCAGTTTTCATCATATTTCTTACATTATCCATGATTTCTTTTATATCTTTGGCGTTTTTTTTTATATCCCTCTGAACATCTTGTGAATTCGGGATAAAAACCTGATGTATTTCCTTGATATTTTCAAGACAAGAAGTGAATTTCTCTGAATAGATTGTCTCTAAATCTTTAAGTGTGTGTTTTTGATGGTTTTGTGTGGCACATTTAGAACAAACTGGAACTTGGCAGTCCTCACAGAGAATGTCTATATCTTTATTTGGGTGATCCTTGCATTTCTCCACGGGAAGCTGCATTTTGCGTTGTTTGTAAGGGACCACTTCGTGGTTCTTGGCTTCTGTACTCTTCTGATGTTCATCTCTGCATTGTTCACACATTGGTCGGTGACAAGAATTGCAGTAAAACTGGCAGTTCTTTTTACAGTCTTTAGTGCCACACACCAGGTAGTGTTGGGCAACAACTGGTAGGCCTGGAACAGTTTGTGGAGCATGAGCTAATGCCATCTGAAATCAGTATGTTGAAATATCATTTTACCAAATCAACCTAATTTTATATCTATACTGCTATATTAAAATAATACACTCGATTTTTTTAGCTTTAATACAGAGAAATCGGAAGAGTACTGTATTTTGTTTTATATATTATAAACATAATTGGTACTTGAAGATTACCAATTTGTTTTTATTTTTTCTCAATCAAGCTTAACAAATAAATAATCAATGATAATTCTTTTAAAAAATCCGGAAATCATCTGGATTTTTTTTTTTACAATCTTGCGCATGCGCATTTCATTCACGCTAAATTGCTGGAGGCTCTTTAGTTTATGTTTCCACAATATCACATTTGCATGAATAAACTCAGAAACGATGATACAAATATGTGTAAATTTTCATTGAAAATTAGTTATATTTTCTGTTCATCAAAGAAAATACGGGAGATAGCTTTTAATCAGTGCATTTGAAATGAAAAATCCAGAAAGTTCCGAATGTCAACGTGGTGTGTAAACTTGAAGCGAGTAAAAAATGAATGCGTTCCGTGTATTGTCTCTGTAGCGAAGAAAATATGTGTACGTTGGTAAAAACGTGTTGAATTCTTCTTTAATATGAATTGTATATTAGATGAAAGGTATTTACAGCCTCAAAATAGTTTGTTATGAATAATTTGAGGTTATTTTCAATGCAGCTTCATTAATTTTCTCCAAAATCGTTTCGGAGCTATTCTACAATTCTTTTGCTACATTACGGGTACATGGGAGGCATTTCAATTGTGGTGAAGGCCTGTCCCGAGACACAGTTGGATTATTCTAACTAAGCAGAGTGTAGTGAAATTAATAGCATATTATTGTAGGCATAAAGCTTGGTTATGTAAATGTCAACAATGCGTGTATCAATATATCTATTTCGTAAATGTCCAATATCATATGCAATGTCAACCCATGCACACACGGGTCAAAGTCTAGTACAATGTATAATTGAATACCAATACCGTTACGTATCGATAAAGTGTTCTATTGAGATATTTGCGTACAAATGTATGTCTGTTTTGACATGAAAGACCTAATTAGGAATTGATTCAATAAATGTAGTACGTTTCGATATTTCATGACTTACCTTGTTTCGACAAGTTTTTCGGTCAAGTAAAGTCTCGCTTTTTCACATTCTAATACGGCGTGAAACGAGAACTAAAGATATCTTTAATTCATACTTTCGGTTTGGTGAACTTGTACAACGATTTGCAAATATCAATTAAGGTACACGGAACCCACATTGAGTCATAACGTAGCATTTTGTGAGAATATTGGTGATATAATCTTTTAATGTAGATTTAATTTTCCTTTGATTTAACGATAATATAACGGTTTCTATATTTAAAGAAAACTGCTTTTTATGCAAAATGTTGCAAAACAAAAACTTCAGTAATCAAATGAATGCATATGTAAACGGGAACACTGTTTTCGATGGAAAGGTCTTCATTTTCCTTCATTCATATAAACTACAGAATGCAGAATAATTGCTGATGATAATTCGCTTCAACGTTCTTCTTATAGCATACATCGAATATAATCTTAATGATTTAGATATTTTGAAATTAGATTGAATCCAGTTGTATTCTTCCCCAAGAAAGATAACTCGGTTTCACCTAAGGAGATAGACTTTGGAGTATGTTCCCGAACTAATCGGTACTTAGGTCATTTTTTGTTGTTGTCACAAAATCTCAATTAGTCTTTACATTAACTGTGCAAATAAAAAATGGACTTTTAAAATAACTCATTCACTACATCTTTTTACCTACATGTACTCTTGAATATGCCTCAACGTTGTAGATCTACAAATAGTTCTGGGAAAAAAGCTTGAAAATGCACCGTGTGCCGCTTGAATTGTTACTGTCTTCCAGTATTTGCGTCAAGAGAAGCACTTTACTCAGAAACAGGGTAATGTTACATTCAGACATCAGACGGTACATTGCTAATGAGACTATTTTTTATGTTCAAATGTACAATGTATCATTTGTTGCAAGAACTTTTTAAGAATCCTTTTGATCTAAACTACAAAATATGTTTAGAAAAAGTAATGGGTTACAGTAATTATTAACTTAAACATTGTATTAAAGTTTCAACAACTTTTGATGAACTCTGTCCAGTATATAAATCAAAGTGCTGAAGTACTGACGGGAGTTGATTTTATCGATTATCATTTATTTTAAAATCAATTTATCTTGCATAGCAATTAGTTTCTAGTTTGTATTTGAATTACGCACTTTTTTATAATATGAATTTTTAGAATTTTCCGACAAGAATTTTGAGAAACCCCATGCGAATCGTGTTGTGTAATATTTAAAGATATATTTCATCTGCTAGTATGTATTAGTTATCGAAACAATTCTAAAAATTGTATGGATCCAAGCACTATTGGTATCGAACTCTAGTCTCGTTTAACTAGACGCTCGGCTGTCTCTGTTAATTAATATCCGACAAGCAAGAGAGCCCCCTCTCTGCTTGTCGCAGATTTACGGGGACAGTCGAGCGTCTGGTTGAACGAGATTATATTAACTCTGGCGTAGGAATACATGAGACTACAAAAACATCTAAATTGTTCGTAGTATATAAAATATGACTATTTTCAAAGTGTTTATAGATAAGTTTCCTTGAAAAACAATGCTTCAGCATACATTACATCGATTTTTTTCCCTATTATTTTCAAGAACTTAGTCTTGCCAGCGGTGGTGATTTGTGGTTAGGTCCAAATACTGTTTCACTTTCGGTTTGCCAGAGTAACTGCATAGGAGAGTTGATTAAAATCAACTCCCAAAAAACGAATAAATATACGGATGTAAAGTATAAACAGGACTCAAGCATGGTGTGTGGATTCGAACATGTACAGCAATGGCACGCCAAATTCACAAAAATGATCTAAACCTAGTTCCAGAGCCAGTAAACTATATATATCGAATGTAAACTGTAGTTTGTGGACCGTAAACTATAGTTAATAACGTTAATCTACATTTCACATCTATAGCCCATAGATTTTAGGCGATCATCTAATACGTTTCAGAAGTTTAATCTATCAATTTCATCGTGAAAAAAAAATGGCGACTGCAAAACATAGTGTGTGTGATAAAAATAGTTTTACAATTTATGAATCTATGATTTACAACATTAACGAATGTAAAGATATCAGCAAAATATATTGTTAATGCTTATTCCAAGACAGTAAAACTTAGATAAGCATTTGTAAATTATAGACATTTATATAACAATCGTTAGATGAAAACTATAGTTAACGAATCAGGTGCTTTCAAATGCATTGTATTTATTTTGTATATACTCTGTCCCGAGTTTTTGCTTCCACCACTTATCGCTTGTTTGGTCCACGCAGAAAATATATAAGCGAGGTTAAACCGGATGCTATGGGGAAAATTCAGCCTGCGCATGAGCTAGTCTGGTTCCTGTGCGTAATGGGTTGCTCAGGGAACCAGGCTAGCACATGAATCGGGATCAGGATTCTATTCTATATGCATAAGTTCAAAGGCGCTGTAATTGTAACGATGTCGGCAAACAGTACAGAAACAAAGAATTCCTTTTAAAGAAATGATTGGCATATGATATGAACTGTCAGTATTATGAAATAAGTTAATGTTATGCCGAAACTACAACAGGCATCAAATAGCATAATTTACAATGTTTTGTTGTTTTCCGAAAACTTCCCGATTAAGAAATTTTAAGCATTTAAGTATGATTGAATAATTATGTGACTGTATATAATACATGACTGAATAATTCTGTCACTGTATAAAGGTTAAAATCTCAAGAAAATTACATCAAAATATGAAATTAATTTACACAAAGCTGTCACTGCATAGTTAACAAAGTAGTGCAAAATGTAATGTTAGCGCAAATAGTAGAATTCGCCGAATCAGGCAGTCTTCATTTATAAAGATCATAATTATTTTAGAGGTATGAACCTAAACTCTGAGATGAAAAGTCAGGGCTATACATATATAATACAACGTACAAATTTAGTGGTTAAAAGTAGGCGGCTAGAGTCGGAGGAATCTCAGATAATCTTAAGACTTTCACGTTTTCGTTGGAAACACATGCATATTGTCCACGTATTGCAGTCCTTTTTTAAAGGACAGCAACTTGTTATTTCGATAATCATAATACCTTTGAGTTCAAACTACGTTCATCCACTAATATGAAAAATGTCCAGATTATCTGTTTTGAAACGCCCCCTCTACCGCTTCAGGTTTCAATACACATCCCAAAATAGAAAGTCTACGGGGATTTTACATTGCATCAGCCATTAAATAACGTTGAAAAATTGCGCGAGGTGTCCCGAGTACTTCCGAATGGAGAAAAGATATAAACATTTCCCATTATAAATCTATGTAAGAAATTTGTTTTCGTTCCTGTGAACTTTTATGAGTGAAAAATGATTATTTGTCAATGAAGATATTTTGGATATATTCCCTTTCATCGATTTCAACTGTATATCTTTCACAGGTATGTGTATTTTTATCAAATATCATCAAAAAGTGATGGAAGCAATAACTTGGGACAGACTACAGCTAATTTGTAAACAACTTTAATTTTAAAAGCTTGATTGTAAATATTTTTATACAGCCATCACTCTCTGTCTCTCTCTCTCATATTTTTAAAGATATCCTTTTGATAAAAAAAACTGTTTTATAAAGCGTTCCTATAAATAATACATTTTATGACACCGAGCAGAAGGTCAAGAACTGAATCCTGGGGTACACCAGCATTGGCGCTTCTAACGTGGAATACCATATCTTCAAACATAAAACATGTAAAAATAAAAATAAAATAAAAGTGGGGCTTGTGATCAAAATAGTAAGTTTTTACGGCTTCATAGCTTTTGTTTCAAACTATACCGGTATATCTCGACGCATCAGTGTGAAGCAAAAAAAGAAAATAAGAATTTTAGTAGAAGATTTTTTTTATGAACAATAACTTGTATGATAAAATTTACTAATATACATGTAGAGACGCATATGATCAAAACGTTAGAAGAACCATGCACTTTAATTTTTTTCTATTTTTATTGTACATATCGGCATTCAAATTAAGTTCTCTAAGTCACTGTGTACATTTTACAAGAACATTGCACAGGTGATGAGAAATTTGTATCAGTGAATAATTTTCGATGAAATCTTTGATTTTTTTCCCCTGAGAACGCTCACTGAAGTGTCGCAACTGCGCGGTTTGCTTATTTATATTCAAATATTTAATCGTACAATGAAAATTATATAATTGTATATAATAAGGAATCGTTCTTTGAATATTATGAGATGATAATTTCAGTCGGGGCGTGATCAAATCTTTTATAATGCCCTTCGGGCTTTATTGGATTTGACCACGCCCCTACCAAAACTATCATCCCATAATACTCAAAGAAAGATTCATTATTCCTTAAATAATGCATACAATAACAATACCAGTAGAAATATACAATGTAAATGTAATTATGTTATTGATATATTTGTTACTTGTTATTTGCTAATATTTTTCTTTTTCCCAACACAAAGTCAACTGCAAAGTACTGTTATTAGTTTAATTTTAGTCTCACTGTTTAATATAGATAGAGACCATGCAGATATGTACATACATGACTGTACATATATATCTAGACAAGTACTTTGAGGTTAAATGATCACTTTCTAGTGTAGATAATTGTACACTGACACTGTATTGGTGCTTCTTTGTCCTACGTGGAGATTGTTCTCTTCATCCACACATAAACTAAGGGGAAATCCTGTTATTTTATCCTGTGCAGGTAGTAGTAGAGACAAGAACTGACCGTCCTGATCCAGGAGATGAACTACGTCAGTGATACCATCAGCCACCAGAATGTGACCGAGGAGATCAGTACATATACCAAAGGGAAAAAACTTAGACCCCTGACCAGTGTAGGAGAACCTGTGTTGTCCTGATTTTTCCACAACCACTACAGCTTTCTTGTTATATTCTGATGTACAGATATCACCATTGATGTTTTCTGTGATGTAGTATGGATATCTATACAGTTCCTGTCCTTTGTTGTCCTTCTGTATGTTCTGTATTTCTTTCCCTGACTTATTGTACCTGGTGACTCTAACCTCTCCATACTTTATCATCCCCACCAGTATATCGCCGTTGATGTGGGAGGAGTATATGCTGAGAGGTGTCCAGTCTCCTGTTTTAATGAATTCAGTTAATGTATTATCCTGTGTTATCCTATTGATGACTTTATTCCTTTTGTCTGTATAGATCAGATCCCCGTCCTGTGTGACTGTGTGGTAGCCTTCATCTTTTCCACTGGTTTGTATCTTCTGTAGCAGATTACCAAGTAGATCCGTTTGGACAACGTTGCCGTTCCAATCACTGACCCAGACTCTGTCCGATTTATTGAGTGATATATGATATACATTGTGAACACCTTGTACTGTGTACTCCCTGACCTTGGTGACAGAGGAGGACAGAGACAGTGTTGGTTTCACGTCAGATTTCTTCCAGTTTTCTTTAATCTGTTTCCATGTATGGTCATAAATGTTTAAACCAGGTACCAATAAAGTGAGCAGAAACAAAAAACCGATTAAATATAAGGAATAACTATTTATGATGTTATACTGTGTAGAGGCAGTCTCCATGGGTTTTATTTTTCTGTTCTCTGGTTTGGTGTCTGGAACAGTTACTCTACCCAGTAGTTTGATGACATCCTCTTTGCTGTGTCGACCAGCAGTAAATACTGGAGGGACTGGTTTAATTGTCTCAGGTATCGGTTTGGCTTTTAGTTGGTCAGAATGAGAGAAAATGAGTGGACTATCATGAAGTTTAGTTGAGGACAGGGAGCCATTGAACTTTTTGGCAAGGTCCTCAAGATAGGAGATGTAATCTTGATAAGTTTTGTCTTGACTCTGAAGATTCTCCATAAGTGATTCTTCCATTTTATTGACTTGCTCTATATTATCTGACGTGACTGTTTCCAGCAGACATTTTAAAGATTCGGTTTCAGTTTTCATCATATTTCTTACATTATCCATGATTTCTTTTATATCTTTGGCATTTTCTTTTATATCCCTCTGAACATCTTGTGAATTCGGGATAAAAACCTGATGTATTTCCTTGATTTTTTCAAGACAAGAAGTGAATTTCTCTGAATAGATTGTCTCTAAATCTATAAGTGTGTGTTTTTGATGGTTTTGTGTGGCACATTTAGAACAAACTGGAACTTGGCAGTCCTCACAGAGAATGTCTATATCTTTATTTGGGTGATCCTTGCATTTCTCCACAGGAAGCTGCATTTTGCGTTGTTTGTAAGGGACCACTTCGTGGTTCTTGGCTTCTGTACTCTTCTGATGTTCATCTCTGCATTGTTCACACATTGGTCGGTGGCAAGGATTGCAGTAAAACTGACAGTTCTTTTTACAGTCTTCAGTGCCACACACCAGGTAGTGTTGGGCAACAGCTGGTAGGCCTGGAACAGTTTTTGGAGCATCTGACTGGGATAATGCCATCTGAAATCAGTATGTTGAAATATCATTTTGCCAAATCGCCCTTATTTTATATGCAATGTATAATTGAAGGAATTGTATGAAAATAATGTTCTATTTAGATATTTGTGTACAAATGCATGTCTCTTTTCACATGGAAGGCCTAATTATGAATAGATTCAATGGATATGGTACATGTAGATATTTTATGACTTACCTTGTTTCGACAAGTTTTTCGGTCAAGTAAAGTCTCGCTTTTTCACAGTCTAGTACGGCGAGAATCGAGAACTGGAGAGATCTTTAATGTATACTTCCTGGTAGAGTCTATAACATAACCCAGTCACGGTTTCCGGAAATATTATTTCCGATTTGTTTTTTTAATACAACACACATTCGACCTCCGATCCCGATGCACAAACTCATGTTTAAAGACCCTTTCGCGATAACTGCGGTACTGATCGCTTGCAGGGCAAATTGATATACTTTGCCGAAATTTCAGCAGGTAGATTTAAATGACGTAAATGAAACAATTGACGTTACGTCATATTTCACAAAACTATGTGTTAATAGAGAAGCTTTGTCATCTGTTAGAATTATGCTTTTCCATTTGATATGAGCGACATTTTAAGGCGGTGATATTTAATGGCCATAACTAATTACTGATTATTAGATTAATAGTGTATATTTACACATTTGTGATTATAAGATATGTAATAATTTAAAATTGTTATAAAGTAGACAGCTGATAGAACAAGAATTCATATAGTCTTAATATCCTTTATACAAATTAATATTCCGCAAGCAAGAGTAAGACCTGTTAATAAAAGAGCAAGAGGATTGCATATAAAAGAATTAATTAAAATATTTTTAAATTTATATATTTATTTAATCATAACAATTCATTGTTTACAAGACGTAACAACTGCAATTATAACAAAAGCTAGTCCCTAAACAACATTATCCTGTAACTGAAACACAACATATTCCAATTACTGAACAACATAGACAAGTCACTGAGAAAAACAAACACTTAAAGGGGCATGGTCACGATTTGGGTCAAAAATTATTTTTTTGATTTTAATGTTTATAATGCTTCAGTAAGGCATTTTTAATAGGCAACCAAAATGTGAGTGTCATTTGTTGAATTATAAGCGAGTTACAGAGCTTACAATTCCTCGCTATGTAAACAAAGCTTTTGTTTACATTTTGAATGTTGAAGTGAAAATTCCAGTTTTAGACCTGAAATGAATGCGTTAATCGTTAGAATCTGTTTATTTATGCTTTAAATGAATAAGAATATAGACAAATCATCTTGAAAAAAAATTTTTACTGGTATATTGAACCTTTGTAAACAAAAACAGGGCACGAGTCTTGTTTACATGACGAAGAATTGTGAGCCCTGTATCTTGCTTAAAACTCATCGACGGTCACCAAAATTTCATTTGATCATTAGAAATGCATTCTTACAGCATTGTAAATAATAAAAAGGGAAAAATAAAATTTTACCAAAATCGTGACCATGCCCCTTTAAGGTCTCCGATGAACATATACCTGTCATTGAACAACATATAACTTGGTAACTGAACAATATAAACTGGTCGGTAAGAAACAATACCCAATTATGGAACAACATAACTCAAGTGTTGAAATGCATAATTAGGTCCTTTATAAACAATAAAACTTAATCCCATAACGAAGTCAATGAGAAATTCAACACAGTCCCTTAATAATGTAACCTAGTCCCTAAACAGTGAACGACATAACCCTGTCTTTGAGTAATAAAAAAGGGTCACTGTATAACATAACCCAGTCTGAGAAACATTATGAACCTGATCTCTGAAAAACGTTTAAACCCAGTCCCTGTATAACATAAACTGGTCACTATATAACATAACCCGCTTCCTGTATAACATAACCCCGCCACGGAGAAACTTAACCCAGTCTCTGAGAAACATAACCCAGTCACCGTATAACATAACCCAGTCACTGTGAAACATAACCCAGTCCCTGTATAACATAACCTGGTCACGGAGAAACATAACCCAGTCACTGTATAACATGACCCAGTCACTGTGTAACATAACCCAGTCACTGTATAGCATAACCCAGTCACAGAAAAACATAACTCAGTCCCTGTATAATATAACCCAGTCACTATATAACATAACCCAGTCACTAAAAAAAATTATCCAGTGATCTCTGTATAACATAATCAAGTTAATAGGAAACAAAACCCAGTCACTGAGAAATATAAAGATAATTGGCCCACAATTACATGCTTTAAAAATATAATTTGATCCATAACAAATGATTAACTTTTCTCAGTGATTTGATTGTACTTTTATTCAATATATGACGAAAAAACCCTAAATAATATAAGTTAACAATTCGCAAACTAATCATATATTGTAAAATATGTCATATTGATTGATGAAAAACAATTTATCAGATATACACACATCTCAAAACGCAATTGAAACCACAGATGCTATTTCATAGGGTATAGAAGTTCTTCAGACTCTCTATAATGAAGGTCTTTAACAATGGAGGCGTAGATGATTCTTGCTTTTACAAGCACCACGTCCTTGAAATATCGCACTCCTTCATTAAATTTTTGACAAGGTCTGTAATAGATTGACAAAATTATACAACAGTCTATAAAGATGAATTAACTATAAAAAGAAATTGAATATAAAAAGTGCCAACATTAATTTACTTGTTAAAAAGAGGTAGACACAAAATGACTTTTTGTTTTCTTTATTGGCGAGTATAAACTATCATACCCATCCTCAAGTGTTGCCATTAACTTCTCATTCCTGCAATTTTTCACGCTCAAGTAATATCCTGGGGGACTAAGGAGACCACTAAAATAAAAAGATAAAGAACCACTATGTACATTTATGAAGGCAACATCTACATGTATCAAATGAAGGCCTTCACCACTTTCTTTTAATAAGCAGTTGTATATTTCAATGTTTTCATATTACTTAATGTCAAAAAATATATATAAATCAAAGTAACATGACTAAATTAAGAGAGTTTGGATAAAATCAAGGTGAACTTTAAAATTTCAAAATTTGTAAAGTTCAGGAGATGATTAAATCTCTGATGGTAAGCTCATTTACAATGCAAATTAAATTGCAACGAATACTTACATGATTTTGTAACATGATGCAATGTACATGCATGTATGTAAAAAAAACTTCAATACAGAACTAACAACTATTCCTTCTAAAGGAATAATCAGCATGTAATATATCATTGGCAAGCTCTCTAAATGTAATGCGAAAGCATTACCGTACATACAATAAACATGATATATTAGATTTATCCCAACGTTTTGTCGATTTCCAGAATACATGTACATGTGTTTGCATGAATACTCTTTTCTTGGTATGCAAATTGTATTTTCGGTTAATATTCTGATGCATGTAAAGAAAAACATAATTTTTATCGTGCAAAAAAACGACGGCATCGTAACATCCAGACATGTCTTAAACTTATTAGAACCCGACACTCTTAATGAAGCATTTGGTCAATTGCTTATATGTCATAGTTAGTTAAGAGTGTTTCGGCGGTATTAATAGCGCATGTCATTTTTGAATTGTAATAAGGCCCGCCTCGTCAGGAGTTCACCTTATGCATAAACCAATTAATCTCTTTGAACTTCATTTGGTTTTAATTTGGATCAAATGGTTAGATCACCTATATTTTTGTGTTTACTGTATGCAACGATAGGAGGTGTTGTGAATAATTTTTTGCATTCTTCGTCATGTTGTATGTTATCCCAGTATTTCATCAGTCGTTTCCTTAACCCTTTAATACATGGGTTAAATTTGGTCACCAAAACGTTCGGTACAGCCTTTTTAGTGTTTTTCTTCTTTTGTTTATTGAGAAGATCCATTCTATTTGCAGAAAGAGTTTTAGCATAATAGGTTCAATTTCTGATTGTTTGTAACCTCTTTTTTCGAGATGAGATTTGAAATCTTTGAAAATATTCAGAAATACAGCTTGATCGCTAGTATTTCTCAGATGTCTGGTATACTCTTCTTTAATTAGGCCCTTGAAGACTGATGAGCTATGAGCACTTTGTCTGTGCAGGTATTGGAAGCTGTTAGTGGTTAGTAGGTTTGATATATGAGCGAATGTCTAATCGCTGACTATCTGAGAATCTTGTTCCTTTGTATATGGTCGTGTCTAAGAAATTGACACTGGTGTGAGATAATTCGATAAGTAAATCTCAGATATTTATGACAAGAGTTCCCTATGTCAAAAAATTCTTTAATTTCATCCGGGCTTCAATTAGAATAAAGCCGTCATCTCTATATCTGCTGTGATAGATAAGTTTGTCGGCATGTTGAAATTTAGATATTACATCATCAGTGATGTCTTTCATACGTATATCTGTAATTTCTGCTGACGGGCGTGCCCCTATCGCCGCGCCTATGATTTGTTTGTAATATTTTCCGTTAAACTCGAAAAAATTATTTTCAAGTATGCATCTGAGAAAAAAGATTAGATCAGAACTGCAAGATCGAGGTAATTCTAGACTAGAATTGTCTGCTAAATATGCTTTCTAGACAGAATGAAGTAATTCATCAAATTCCATGTTGGTGTACATGCTGGTCACGTCATAAGTAACCAAGATGACATTTTCAGGTACAATCAGAGATTCGATTTTTAGTATAATATCACGTGTCTTTGATGTAAGAATTCTGTTTCTAAACAATGGGCACAAGGAAATGATCACAGTAGTGACCTATATTTTCCGTTGGTGTGCCGCATTGAGAGATAATTGGTCGACCAGGTGGAATTTTTCGGAGGCTGCATTGGCCTTTTAAAAGTGCATCAAGCACTTGTTTTTTTATTTTATGTATTTTAGGGAGCAAATACAGACTCCCACATTTCAAATTGACATAAAAACCGTTAGGTTTCCTTGTCTAAAGTTTGGTTTTGATACATCTCAAAAACTTTAGATTGGATGCTCTGGTGTAGAGCTTCTAAATCAGGTTTTTCTATCGGTACATAATAGGCAGAATCGAGCTGTCATACCTTCTGAGATATATTGATCTCTGTCCATTACAACAATTGTGTTGCTTTTGTCCGCCTTTTTAATTACAATCCCAAGATTGTTTGTTAATGAGACAAATGCTTCCCTCTCATGTTTAGTGAGATTGTCTTCAAAACGTTTGATTGATGTTATCGATATACTTTTCTAATGCATCACATGTGTGCTCTGGTTTGTAACCTGAGCGCTGTCTAAAGGGATGCAGTAAGTTGTCATCGGAATTGCTGAACATATATTTGCATCTTGATTTTCGTGCAAATTCGTCAAAATCTCTACGTACAATGTTTTTGGCATTGTACGACTTAGGACTTGGTATAAATTTTAGTCCTTTACTTAAAAGAGATTGTTCAGCACAAGTCAAGCAATGTTTTGACAAGTTTAAAAATTGCATCTCAGTTTTCTTTAAATTCTTTAGCTGCAAGTGACTGGGTTATGTTATACAAGGACTGAGTTATGTTATACAGTGACCAGGTTATGTTTCTCCGTGACTGGGTTATGTTTCTCTGTGACTGGGTTATGTTTCTCTGTGACCAGGTTATGTTTCTCCGTGACCAGGTTATGTTTCTCTGTGACTGGGTTATGTTATGCAGGGACTGGGTTATGTTTTCTCATAGACTGGGTTATGTTTCTCCGTGACTGGGTTATGTTATACAAGGACTGAGTTATGTTATACAGTGACCGGGTCATATTTCTCCGTGACTGGGTTATGTTTCTCTGTGACTAGATTATGTTATACAGGGACTGGGTTATGTTTTCTCAGAGACCAGGTTGTGTTATATAGTGACTGGGTTATATTTCTCTGTGACCGGGTTATGTTTCTCAGAGACTGGGTTATGTTTTATAGTGACTGGATTATGTTTCTCTGTGACTGGATTATGTTTCTCTGTGACTGGGTTATGTTATACAGTGACTGGGTTATGTTTCTCTGTGACTGGGTTATGCTATAGAGTGACTGGGTTATGTTATACAGTGACGGGGATGTGTTATACAGGGACTGGGTTGTGTTATACAGTGACTGGGTTATGTTATACAGTGACTGGGTTATGCTATACAGTGACTGGGTTAAGTTATACAGGGACTGGGTTATGTTATACAGTGACTAGGTTATGCTATGCAGTGACTGGGTTATGTTATACAGTGACTGGGTTATGCTATGCAGTGACTGGGTTATGTTATACAGTGACTGGGTTATGCTATACAGTGACTGGGTTATGTTATACAGGGACTGGGTTATGTAATACAGTGACTGGGTTATGTTATACAGTGACTTGGTTATGCTATACAGTGAATGGGTTATGCTATACAGTGACTGGGTTATGTTATAATGTGACTTGGTTATGCTATACAGTGACTGGGTTATGTTATACAGTGACTGGGTTATGTTATACAGTGACTGGGTTATGTTATACAGTGACTGGGTTATGTTATACAGTGACTGGGTTTTGTTTCTCAGGGACCAGGTTATGTTTCGCCTTGACTAGGTTATGTTTCTGTGTGACGGGATCAAGTGATACAGGGACTGGGTTATGTTTCCCTGTTATGTTATACATAGCTTGGTTAATGTTCAGCGAGTGTGACATTGTTATTTTTTCTCTGTAATGAGATTACATTGATAAGTGACTTGGTTGTGTAATTAGTGTCTTAAGAACAGTGGTGTAGGTGATAATATTTATAGAATGCATTTCAAAAGTATTGCACACTTACATCTTCCCTGACTTTAATTCGACGCTTCTTTCTGTTGTTTTTATTGTCTCTGTCACACCCCTGGTGATATTCTAATACTTTTTTCCCATTATGACGAAAGGGATATCATCATAATCAATGTGGGGTTCAGCGTTTGGTTGAGAATCTAAAAATCTGATGTGGGATTTCTTAATCTTTTCCACATCTATTGTCAAGTAATGAAAACAGAAAAAGATGAAATTGCGGAAAAAGTTAAGTTTACCAAAATTAAAAAATCATGGCAAAAAAAACAGACTGGACATTAATCAATTAGTTAAGTATACTTAAATTAAGCCATTGATGCAAGTTACCTAAAATTTGTTGCAATATTTAAAAGACAGAATCAATCCAAAGATATTTCTCAAAGTTGCATTTAATATTAACATAATTAAAGTAAAGGATTATACCAACATCCTTTCCAAAGAGTTTAGAACTTTTTAAACACCCAAATCTAGAAGAGGTTGCATAATCATACTCTTGCAAAAGTTCTTCTAATTTTGTGAGGGTGGTCACGTAGCCAGAGAATGATGTTGATCTCACTTCGAAGAGGTCTTTCCAAGTGTCACTACCAACACAGCAAAGCAATTATAAGACTCATATAAAAATTCGTCGAATATGGTCAAAATCATTAAGTTTAAGGTACTAATTTTTCACAACGTTTATCATAATATGTTGCTAAAGATAACTTTGAAGATGACCTTATAGGGAAAAATATTAAAAAATTATCAAGATTTTGACACATTTTTCATATCAGGTCATGCATGTCCAATGGTGATCTTTACCAAGGTAAGCTGATGAAAAAAGTGCGTCTGCTTAAAAAATAGCATAAATCAGACTGCTTGACCGGATCTATAATCAGATTGTTTTTAAAAGGTTAATAATTAAAATTCATTCACGATACGACCTTGTTATGTAGCACATTCATGTATTTAACAATTATAACAATACCTAATGTCTTCATCCATGTTAATTATTAAAGTTATTAGCTAGTTAGATTGTTCCATGTGTAACTTTCCTTTGATTTAACGATGATGTAAATGTTTTTAGATTTATAGAAAATTGCATTTTATGCAAAATGTCGCAAAACAAGTATTTAAGTTATTAATGCAAAAGGACGTTTTTGTTGGTAAAGTCTTCATTTTCCTTCATTCATATAGACTGCAGAATGCAGAATAATTGCTGATGATAATTCGCTTCAACGTTCTTCTTAGAACATACATCAAATACAATTTTGATAAAGATGTAAATATTTTGGAATAGGATTAAAATCCAGTTGTATTCTTTTCAAAGAAAGACAACTCCGTTAGACTTTGGAGGATGTCCCAGCTCGCCTAAACTTATCTGAACATAAACATATAAAAATTGAACTTAAAAAAACTCATACACTAGTACTACATGTACTTTCATTTAACCTACTCTTAAATATGCTTCAATCATTTGCGATGGCTGCTCTAGATCTATTCTGATTCTGAAGGGAAAAAAACCCTGAAAAGGTACAAGTATATGCCCCTAGAATAGTTACTGTCTTCCAATATTTGCGTCAAGAGAAGAACTTAACTTAGAAACATGTTGGATAATGTTACAATCATTCAAGACGGTATATTGCTAATGAGACTATTTGCTATGTTCAAACGCACAATGTATTGTATGTTAGAGGAACTTGTTTCAAATTCTTTTGATTTAAACCATGAAATATATTCAGAACGAGTAATGATTTATAGTAATTAATAACTTAAACCTTGTATTTAAAGTTTCAACCACTTTTGATGAACTCTGTCCAGTAAAAATAAAACCCGAATAAATATGCAGATGTGAGGTATAGACGGAACTCAAATGTATGGACTCGATCATGTACAGCTATGGCACGCCAAATTCACAAAAATGAGCTGATCCTAGTTCCCGAGTCAATAAACAAGGTTTATTGGATGTAAACTGTAGTTTATACGGACAGTTAACTATAGTTAACGACATTAATCTACATATCACATCTGTAAGTCATAGTTTAGGCGATCATCTATGTTTCAGGAGTGTAAACTAAAATTCATCATGAAAAAAAAAATTGCGACTGCAAAGCATAGTTTACGTTATAAAAATATTTCACGATTTGTGAAACTATGATTTACAAGCAAGTTCAAAAAATGTTTACGAATGTAAATCTAAATTAACATATATCAGAAAAAATACTAGTATATTGTTAACGCTTATTCAGACAGACAAACCTTGATTTGCATTTGTAAAGTATTGTGTACAATCGTTAAATATGGTTTTACAGATAAAAACTATAGTTAACGAATCATGTGATTTTAAATGCATTCTTTAACTTCATGTAAAAAATGGTCAACTTTAATTTTAAAAGCTCGATTGTAAATATTTTTATACATCATATATTAAATGCTTGTGTATTTTTTTTTTATTTTGGCGTTGAATTTGCGGGGATTAGAAACTATTAAAAGCACGAACTCCGCGGACTTGCACGGACTAACTTCAGGAATCTATGCTTGTGGGCTGTTCCTTCCGTGTAATGTGCTGATGGACAGTAATAATAAATACTTTTACACTCACTTTATGAATCAATGATTAAAAGATTCAGAGATAGATACTTTAAAACACAAAAAGTAAATTTTTTTCTGTGCACGTGGTTTTTAAACGGTTACGCGCATGCATACGAGGGTTGTTCGGAAATTAATGAGACATTTACTCTTACTCCCTTAGAAAAAAAGATAAATCATTTAAAGTTCATCAGACAATAAACCAGGATGTCTTTTATTAATGTAAAAATTTTGAAGTTAATGACATCATTTGTTTCTTCCTGGTAAGCTAACAAAGTTGCCTACATCCAATGACCCGGCGCAAACACAATTAAACTCATTGCAACGCCATTTTAGCGTTTATTCCTTGGTCCTATGTTATAAACACCTTTCAAACGAACGGAAAACATGAACTATTCTTCATTTTTCATCTTGCTTTTTATTTTAAAATGGCAACAGTTACATATACTTTCTATTCTTGACTTTTTTTGGAAAATCTAGTTATTTCTTCCCAAAATTCAACTTACTGTGAAATTTCTCTTACATTCATTATGTACAAATCTTAAAACTGTTAAAATCAGTTTGTGTTGCGAAAAATGTAGTTGATATTTAGTCCCCTTGTTTTAATTCTAGTTAAACCCCGATTAATTTAAGCTTTTGACCCCTTTTCATCGTATAGTTTTTATGCAATTTCTTGGTCCAAAAAGGTCTTCTTCCGAGATTCACACTAATTTTTAAAATGTATATTCGCTGCGCCGCCTTCACGTTAAAATTCAATAAACCGTCTCGGTCAAATTTTAATTGCTTGGTAGATATTTTAGTACTCTTTCGTATTTCAACTCGAACACTAGCTAAACTTACACAAAAGTTAGTTACAATAAATAGCAAAATAAACATACATAATTTGGTTTCTTTTATCAAGAATTGTAGTTCTAACAACACTGAAGAAGATGTTAAAACTCCGAGTTTGTGCGTGCGCCGGGTACCCCGACCACCGACTTATTTATGTACTGTCATAAACGAACTAATAATTATTTTGTAATATTACTTTGTGTAATTATTTGTTAAGCATTCTTCAATGTTTATGCCAATTTTCATTACAATTCGCCACTTAGAAATAGAGATATTTGTGTTGGCTCAATAATTTCCGAACAACCCTCGTACTTGTAAAACACCAAAGGGTTTAAATAAGTACGTCATTTCAAATCCGAGAAAATATTATCGGATTACTTTATAATATTTTCAACATGATAATGTTTAAGTGATATTAGATTACGTAATTTAAGTTGTAACTTATTTTACAGAAACGAATGCCTGCGATTGATAGAATGAGTTTTATGCACGCATTGCACGGTTGATTGGGGGGAAAACCTGGATCCACGTTATATCATCAGGAATTGGTATAAGAAATGCAATCAATTTTATTTAATTAAATCACTAATCTCATTTTGCCAAATGAGTTGACCCCATGTGCATCCAATCTCATTTAAAACATAATTATGACGAGGATTAGAAACTTTGTATAAAAAAAGGTATCAGTTTATTCCGCTTTTTGATATACAACTACTGTTTTTAAAGAAAAAAAATTTCAATATATATGAGAATTCTATTTTTACAAACAGGGTATGCTCAGGTCTTTCTTTATTGGGTTTTAGAAGTTCAAGACCAGTTACATTTCGGTCTAATTAACTTAATTGTACAATGATGTTGAATTGCTCGAAGCTGCCGCTCGTTGGCCAGAAAGTAGTTTTATATAGACGATGTGGATTATTCTGGTTGAAACATACAGGTACATCTGTACCTCACTCTTTACAAATGTGTAACTCCCAAGACATTTAAATTGGGAAACTCTCGTTTGACGTACCTATCAGGTTATCTCTCACCTGTGTGACCTTTTCTGTTGATTGAACACGAAACACATACTCGATTCGACTGGAGTTTACTGAAAAGAAACTTTGTTTACATATGGGATTTAAGTGTGGATGACCACTTTTTGTGAATTCACGTTGCATCCGTATATCACATCCGGAAATGTTTTCCTTTCAACGACCTTGCTAATCTTGGCGGCGGAAATGAAATATACATGTACATAGGTCTTGGACATCGAAAAGTCCGTGCATTGTGCTTTTGGTGTTGTCTGAATCGTGCTCACAATTTCATTTTCCAATTCATTAGGTAACCCCCCAAAAATATGACTGTGGAACTTGACAGAGTGATCGATGATGCTCGAGCTAAGAGAAGTGGATACAAAAGTTTCGGCGATGCTTTGCCTGAAGATAAGTCTGAGCTGCACACACTGCAAAACTTTTTATCCACGATCGTGAGTTGGTTCATTTGCTGTGGCAGACGACGCTCAGATGACGAATCTCGGGGACCGGAAAGGGGTCGCGCAGACGAGTCATCGAGGCGCTCCCTGGGGACGCTGGAGGGAGTTTTTGCCCCTGTCGCACTCTCAATGTTTAGCACACTGCTATACTTAAGGACAGGTAACGCCAAAAGCATATTTAATGTGATTTTTAGATTTCAGTTTAAATTACATTAAACACCATCCGTGCATGCATGCGTGCAAAAATTAAGTCTGATTTTTAAAATTTGTTTTTTTACGAGTATAAATCTTTATTATGACGTTTTATCAGTTGAATATAAAATCAAAATTTAAAAACATGGGTTTTTAAAATCAATTTTCGAAGAACTTATCAATGCATAAATATGTGCGTGGCCTTGGTTACCATATTATTCCTAGTCTCTAAAACAAAGGGGGGGGTCATGGTCATACACACTCGATCTGTAAGCAGGTATACATGTAACAGTATAACGAATTACTGTAAAAGGAGATCATGACCCTTTATCTCTTTTTTGAAATTCGATATTCCCATCATGAACACGTGTATCACACCAATATCAACAATCAGTTCCTAGATTTTGGATAAGCGATTTTCTCCGGCGGAAAATAACTGTTTGCGCATCCAAGTCTGCGTTTAGGACGAATCATATGATTTCCGCGTCACGTGAATTGGGCTGGCTACAACCGAAAAAACAGCTGATCTGTGATCATAAACATGGTGTTATTTGATAGAGTCAAGGCCACACGGTAATGTCCCATTCGTATTCAATTAACGGAGAGTTGTCACAAGATCAGAGAATGGATTCTACAGCAGACGACGAGCGCTCGCCTCTCATAACTCATTCCGACTCTAGAAGCAGTCCAATTTGGGCACTCACCCGTAGTTTAAGTAGAAATGATGCCGCTAGTTCAAATGGACAGCAACAGCAAATCACAACGCGGACATTGGGCCTGTTCGCCGGAGTATTTTGTCCCGTGGCCTTGTCCATGTTTAGCACCCTACTCTTTCTGAGATCAGGTACAGTCAGTCATTTAGCTGTTTAGGGTAATGTTACTTGTATAATTAATTCTATGTACCTTTTACATCAATACTGAGTTGCAAAATAAGTAAATTAAACATGTTTATATTTGGTTCTTTTGGTATCAATGAAAAAGAAATTATGCCTGTAAACAGATCTACTTCAATAAGGGTTTTTTATCTTCAGCATATAGACTTGGGCAAATGCTCACCAGTCCCCTTTTAAGCTTTAGTGCATTAATGGTCACTGGCCTCCAGGTACCGTATTTCGAATAAATAGCTGAAAGGACACAAACTTTCTGATGAAACTATGATCATATAAAACAAATAACTTCATATTATTTCCTTACAGTCTCAAAAAGTACAGAATTTATTGTTCAAGTCTATATGCTTTTGACAGCTGTTTGAACACTGTAAAATTCACTTACAATCCCTGAAAGCTTACAAAAATTCTACTTTTATATCGATGCACAGTTTGTCATGTATCATTGATTATTAAGGCAACCACTTTGTTGAGAAATAATAAACAGTGTTTTCACATATGTCCAATACAGGATAACAAGAAAAATAATTAAATCACAAATTAATTTGTTAATGTATGAAATTTCCTGATTAAATTTTGTATATAGACAATTTATATATTCCTTATAATGACTATAAGGTTACTTTTCTTTTTTGGGGGGGGGGGGGGGGGGGGGGGGGTTGGGGTTATGATACTCATCTTCAATATAGCTTAGGATTTACAACCCGCCTCTCTTGTCTACTAGCAGAGGAGAAGTACAGATTTGTAAACCCTTGGTAAGGGAAGATGTGTATTGCATGGTAATTGATGCATAAATATTTTGATAAAACACAAAAGGCTGGGTGGTTATATTACCCCTAATGACTGTATCTAGGTTAGAAGGAAACAGAAATGGTGTGTTTTATTCCTGAAATGTTTGCATGAATACAAAGGATTAATTATGATTAACATAAATGCTAATGTGTGTATTATATAGAAAAATGATAACTTCCTGAACATTTGGATATCTACGTTACAGTTGTTTTTTAAATAGTGTTATAATAATATAAGGTTCTCAGGGCAAATGGCAATAAATGCTGATCACTTAGTACATGTACTAAGCAGAAGAATTTGTTTTTAGAGATACCTTTATTAACAATAACAATTCTAAAGGAAATTATGTGAACAACTACATGCATGTCCATCTAAAAGATACTTTGATTTAATAAGATTCATAACTAATAATATATATATATACACACTCAGTATTTGAGAAAAAAAATCCTGAATGCATATGCTACGTTGAATGCAAGAAATTTGTTGCTCTCATGTAAACAAGATCATTCAAACTGTTACTCAGGTGGAACCAAAAACTTTAATCGGTGTATTTACATTCCACAATTTTTTTGCATGTATTTAAAAGTGTGTGGAAAGCTGGTACTGCAGTTATAACACTGAAACACACACAGAATACTGTAAGGTTAAATGATGAGTTTTATGATGACTTCGGCAAAGATTGCACAATGTTAAAATTTAACGTCAGAAGCGAAAATAAATGTACATGCTTGTGGCTGTTACAGGGGCTCTTCCATTAGTTTAAACTTACCCACAGGATAATACAGTGATTTTGAGGTATATTTCCCATTTGTGAACAAGGCAAGAAGTTAAAAAATAAAATATGCATTTTATATAAGCATTAAATTCTTATTTTTGGGAGTTGATTTTAATCAACTCTCCTATGCATTTACTCTGGCAAACCGAAACTGAAACAGTGATTGGACCTAAGCACTAATCATCACCGCTGACAAGAATTAGTTCTTGAAAATAATTGATAATTCTATGTAATGTATGCTGAAGCATTTTTTTAAAAAGGAAACTTATTTATAAATACCTTAGAAATAGTCAGATTTTAAATGTACGAGCAATTTAGAAGTTTTTTGTAGTCGTATGTATTCCTACGCCGGAGCTTAATTAATATATACCGGTAGTCTTGTTCAACCATCGGCTGTCTCCATACATCTCCAACAAGCAGAGAGTCAGTCTACATTTAGAGGTCGCATCATCAAGCTATCACGTGACCTGGTATCTCTTACTTAAATTAATGGAGACAGCCGAGCATCTTGTTGAACGAGACTAGAGTTCATTATCATACACTTTTTGAAACATTTCGAATACCGATACATAGTTTGACGAAATCAATTCTATTTTTAAATATTGCACAACATGATTCATCAGAGGTTTTCTCGAAATTCTTGTCAGAAAAGTCCAAGAATCCATATTATAAAAATGTGCGTAATTCAGATAGAGATTATAAACTACTTGCCAAGCAAAATAACATATCGTTGATTTTCAGGTAAATAATAATCGATAAAATCAACTCCTGTCAGTACTTCAGTACTTTGATTGGATATTGTCATTCCTATAACACACAAGGCCATGCAGACAAATTGAATACTGCGCTTTAGTGCGGTATGACCTTGTGTGTTATAGGACCGACGATATCCAAAAATAAGCATTAATTCAGCATGCTGAAGTATTTCTTTAAATTATGTGTTTTTTGAATTACATGTACCACGGTATGTCAAAATCAAATACCTGCAGAGACTAGCAGTTTTGATTATGGTAAAGTTAAGTAAACTTTTTATGACATGTCCTAAATGTTGTGCTTTTATTTGAAAATAAAATTATACATTTCGGACACTGTACCTGGTATATACAACATTTAAAAAAATTTCAGATACCGGTATTTGATAATGTTATATTTTTTCTTTTTTTTTTAGGTTTTGTGGTGGGCCAGGCTGGGATTCTGGAGTCGGTTCTTCAGCTTGTTCTAGCTTATTTCATCTTGGTTATGACTGTGCTGTCAATCAGTGCCATTTCAACTAATGGAGCGTTAGAAGGAGGAGGGGCCTATTGTATCTTTTTCAAAACATTTAACACTGTTTCACTTCAATTTTGGTAGTGATGAGATCAATTTGTACAATACTTTAAAGAATTCGTTTTAGACTCAAAATGAGAAATCCATGGCATGATAATGATATAATCTTGTCAAAAATACAGATTGGGAGTTTAAAAAAAAATATCATGTTGTAAAACACTGTACAGTGTGATTAAAAAGACAAGGAAAGAGACAGCAATTATATTAACCAATAATTATCCTTAACCCTGTGTAAGACATGATCAGCAGAGCCCTGGGTCCAGAGTTTGGGGGTAGTATTGGCTTCCTGTTCTTTGTGGCCAATGTCCTGGCTGTGGGTCTCTATGTTACAGGCTTCGTGGAGGCCATGATAGAGAACTTTGGACCAGGGGGTAAGAGATGCACTTGATTCATTGTAACAAAAAAAAACGCTACCATGGTAGCTATTGCTTGTAAAGTGATTTGATTTAAAGTAGTACATGTACTTGTACTTTTTTTGATGATACGTTTAGGCCTAATGTATGATTTCAGCATTGTATATTGATATAGACTGAACTGAAAACCGAGTTCAAATTTTTTTTAAAGTAAAAATAATTGGTTTATACAGAATGTTTTGTATATCATTTAAATAACATGTCTAATATTACCGATACGGTATATTATTTAACAGCAAGACAAAATAGCAAAGAAATGATAAGTAAAGCTCTTTGATGTATCAAATATGCTTTACAAAATTTGAGTCATGAATATTACACATTGTTGATTGTGTTAAAAATGTCTGCAGACTGAGGAAAATAAGACAAGAATCTAGTAGTTTATACCTATTTTGACAGGCACCATGGTAAAACATGCATTTTTGAAAGGTGACCACGACTTCTGGTACAAGTACCTGTACTGCTCCATCGTTTTGTTTGTGTGCCTGGGTATCTGCATCGTTGGAGGAGCAGTGTTCGCAAAGACATCCCTAGTCATTTTTTTGGTAAAGTTTTATTTCACAGATATAATTGGCATGTTTTGAGTTGTTTTAGGATGTGTGACTGTGTGACTATCATATATTTCATAATGTATGAAATACATCATGAGTTGTAATAGGATATATTTTCACCCAAAGACCTGCAATACTTACTTGAAATTTTCAGTGAATAGAAATTAGAATCCCTGTTACACGGGGATTCAAATTTCTATTTACTGAAAGATTTAAATGAAAAATATTGACATTGTATGAAGGATAAGTATCAAGAGAAGGGCCATTAAGTTATTTATAAAGCTCTGATATTGAATCTTAAATACATTTTTATCCACTTTTGCTACATAAAATTACTCAAAAAGTATATACATACGTACATATTGGAATACACTTCATTTAATTTGAAACTTAAACAACTTGAATTTTGTTTTCAAACAATAATACATATACTTTGATATGTGTAAAGTCTCATTGCCCAATTTGGACTCCTTAATCCCAAGTAGATCTTTGCATTTCCTTCCTCATTTTCTGAATGAATATTACAGGTTGTGGTTGTCTGTCTTCTCTCGGTGTTTATAAGTGTATTTGCCAAAAACTCCACGACTGAGATAGAATATGCTCAACAGGCCAAACACACATTTGAGAGGAGGAATATTTCTCTCGAATGTTTTCAAGCAAATGCCAGCGGTTTCGTTCTACAGGATGGAGCCAATTATACAGGTCTACGGGCAAAGACGTTCAAGGATAATACATTCTGTAAGCCCTTCATACATCTTGTATAATCTAATTTGATATTTCCAAAATTCCATTCTTTTTTGATTAGGAAAAAAGTTAAATGTTGAGTTTTTTTTATTCCAATTTGTTTTTGTGAATTCAAGATAAAAAAAAAAATTTGATCTAGTGGGAAGATGAAACTGTTTAAAGATTTCCGATAAGTTTTTCGTGTTTATCTTATGTTGTACTTTTATTAAGAAATAATAAAAAACAGACTTAGTAGTTTCTAAAATGAGAGTAATTGAAGCTCACTACCAAAAAGTACTTTCTTTTGTTATACTTAATTTATTATTAAAATATTAAAACTCAGAAGTCTTAATTGTGTATATTCTTAGCTGAGTACAAGTGTTAATTTTGTACATTCCTAGCTGAGTACCAGAAGGATTACATAACCAAGGATCTGATGACCTTCGCCACAGTGTTTGCTATCCTTTTCAGCAGTGTGACAGGCATCCTTAATGGAGCCAACATGTCAGGTCTGTAAAACCATGGTGACACATCTCAGGCATGGATCCAGAAACAAAATTCTGTTTGGTGGGGGGGGGGGGGGGAGGTTCTGAGGAATAATTTTGTTTGAAGGGGGTCTTTGGCCTATTTTTGGAAATACTAAGTTAATTTCATTTTTAATTTTTTTTTTCAAGGGAGTCCCTCCCCATTTTCCCCTCTAGATCAGCGCATGTCATCTTAATGTACAATGTACTTGTAGATTCTATGCTCTTTTTCAAATCTGCATCCCCAGGTATATTGACAAACAGCTTACCTTTGATGTTAGTACTACTTTGTAACTTTTTTAAAGAAAATAGGCAAGGCAGATATCCCAGAGTAATACATCCCATTTATGAAAATTTAACAGTATACAGCATACTGTAACATATGGTCTATGTGGCAGCAGTCCTCGTGTCCAATACCCAAAAGTGCAGATGAAACGTGTTATCTAACATTTATAATATATTTTAAATAAAATCATGTGAGAAATGGATGATATGCAAACATGAAAAGCCATCATATCTGTTATCAAGTATGCGTACAATATTTTTTAATGCTATTAGCTATATATAATTGGTTTTTTAAAACTTAAACGTTTTTTATTTGTTTTCCATGAATTTTTTTTAATCAACTGAATTGAACTAATGATTGTACATCTGTGTTTAGGGGAACTGAAGGAGCCAAGTAAAGCCATCCCTAAGGGCACACTGTATGCCGTCATGTTCACGTTCATTTCTTACTTACTGCTAATCATTCTCGTCGGAGGATCGAGTGACAGGTAAATATCGGAGGAAATGACCTACATTACAATGTTCATCAATATCCTCACCAGGTAAAGCGTTATAAGGGACACCCATATATTAAAACGAGTTTTAAAACAGTTTCAAGTACCTGTAGTTTTGATGATGCATTTATTTGGTTCAGTTGTTTGTACAGTTCATGAATAGATATGCAGAACTATCATTATTTTCTTTTTGATAGGTGCCTCCTCCTGAACAACTATATTTTCCTTCAGGAGATAAACCTGTGGAAGCCATTCGTCCTGATCGGGATATTTGCTGCTACTCTGTCTGCTGCCCTGGGTAATCTGATAGGAGCCTCGCGGATTCTACAGGCCCTGGCTAATGACCATTTGTTCTGTGAGTCGTACATATGCTTCACTGGGCCCAAATAGTAAAAAGTTTGGAGAGCATGAAAGGCTGAAGATAGATAACTGTGAATGCCATTGATCATGATTTAGTTAAAAAAAATTAAGGTCTGTTAATATCTGTGCTTTTAATGTTGCAGGGTTTGTTCTAAATCCTGCCACGATCACTACAAAGTCTGGAAACCCCTATGTGGCTGTACTCATCTCATGGTTCCTTGTTCAAGTAAGACTCATATGGTTCAAGTCAATCAAGTGTACATTCTTTGTACATTTAGAAATACATGTACATGTTTATTCATATTCAGTTTTCTACATTCATCTCAATTCTTTTATACTGTATAAGCTTGAAAAACATCAGTGTATACATAAAAGCATTCTGAATATACGGTAAATTTATTTTTGGCTTCCTTTAATACTCTACTCTATGTGTCCATTCTGAACCCTCAATGATAAGATAATAAATTTGAGGCTGATTTAAAAAGTGAATTCAGTTTCGTTACCGTAGTAGAGTTACGGTACAAGTCTTTTTTTTTGTAACTTAAAAAAAGAGAGTTAAAAACTGTTTTACCATAAGAAAAAGAAATATAACTTATGCAACAAGTACCTGGTATAAATTTAAACATTTTGTTGTCTGTACAAGTACGCTATGGATTGTGTTTTGTGTTGTTTACAGCTTGTGCTATTGGTGGGCTCTCTGAACGCTATCGCCCCCGCCGCCTCCGTGTTCTTTCTGATGTCTTACGCCTCGGTTAACCTGGCCTGTCTAGCTCTGGAGCTGGCATCGGCACCTAACTTCAGGTTAGAGGTTAATTCTTGTATGATGTTTGAAATTAAAGTGGTTTCTATTTGTTCACCACAGTAAAATAGATTACTAATTGACTGCTGTCAATTTTCTACTACCAAAAAAATGTCTGCTTTTAAATTTTATGAGGATTATTTGTACAGTGTATAAGCAAATTTGTCAAATGACATTTGAAATCAAACTAGATAGAGTGAAGAAAAAAAACTATTCATGTTCACAGCTAGATTCGTGCATGAAACGACCCTTCTGTGTACAAAAACAAAACAAAAAAACAAAACTAAGATATAATATCATGTAGTCTAGTAATTGAATTTTTGGCACCAAGCGCTCATAGTACACATTGCATTTTTTGCTCATCGTAAGTTCTTCATGTTGGTCACAAGATAAAGGTTTGCTTACCGGTACTTTGACCCTTACAGGCCGACCTTCAAGTACTTCACCTGGTACACCTGCACTCTGGGCTTGATTGGCTGTATAGTGATGTGCTTCCTGATCAGCTCCCTCTACTCCTCCATCGCCATCATCGTGATGCTGATCCTAGCCATCGTCCTCCACTTCCGCTCCCTGCCCACCCAGTGGGGCTCCATCAGCCAGGCACTCATCTTTCACCAGGTCAGTGGAAAATTTTTTTTCTTGTCTGTTAAACCAAACATCATATATCAAAATAGAAAAATGCATAAAAGATCATAAGTGATATTGAATTTGTTGATTTTAACATCGAACCCTCCGATGAAAAGGTTCAAGTATGTCCCTCTGAATATTATCTGTAAATTGCCATATATTTGAAGGAAGCGGTAACTGTTGTGCTGTTAGATGAATTGATGAAAACAAAATTGGAATAAAGAAATTGTCCAATTTTCTTTTTGGTGTCATAAACATTTAGGTCATACATGTATTATGAATATTTGTAGAAAACTCAATCTAAATAGATTAAAAAAAAATTCATGGTTATCTTTAGGTAAGGAAATACTTGCTGATGTTGGATCCAAGGAAAGCCCATGTCAAGTACTGGCGTCCTCAGATTCTGTTACTGGTGGCTAATCCGCGTCAGTGTTCAGAACTCATCACGTTCATCAACGACATCAAGAAAGGCGGACTGTACGTGATCGGCCACGTCAAGCTGGGATCCCTGGATTCGTATACCACTGACCCAATTTTAGAGGAAAATCCAAAATGGCTGGGACTGATTGATTATCTCAAAGTGAAAGCTTTCGTGGAAGTGACAATGGCAAACACTGTCTCCGAAGGTTTACAACACTTGCTTAGGCTCTCTGGAATGGGGGGTATGAAACCCAACACGGTTTGCTTCGGTTTTGTGGACGACTCCAAACCAAAGGATACTCTGAGTTTCATGAATAATGAGAGGAGGAGGCGTTTTTTCACGCGATTGGAAAGTGGAAAGAAAGTGAGTATTGACAATTTGTTTATGAATGTCAGAGGAGACGGAGACTCAGGACAGCTAAGTCCTCTGGAATATGTGAAGCTGATTTCTGATTCCTTGAAAATGCAGAAGAATGTCTGCCTGTGCCGACATTTTGACCAGCTGAGCAAGCAATCCATCGTCAATTCCAAAAAGACCCTCTTCATTGATGTGTGGCCGGTGAATCTCTTTCGTCCGGACACTGCCAACTTCTTTGACAACACCTGTCTCTTCATGCTCCAGTTAGCATGTATTCTGACCATGGTCCCGGGCTGGAAGTCTAAAACCAGGCTCAGAGTGTTCCTGTGTTTGAATGCGCAGACTGACAACACACTTCAGAAGCAACAAAAACTGGACGCTTTTCTCCATCAGCTCCGGATCGAGGCCTCTGTGAAAATCGTCACCTGGGACCACCTGGTGTCACACCTACCAGTCATGTCGGGGAACAGCAGCGATAAGCTTACCCTAATGGAGAAGTTCCACGCAGTTCCGACGGAGTTCATCAGTTCAATCAACCAACTGATTACCTCGTATTCCAGCACTACAGCGCTGAGTTTCATGTATCTCCCCGTCCCCCCCACGGACGTTCGGGAGAGTGATACCTATCTTAACAGTCTAAGGTTGTTGTCTGACAATCTTCCTCCCACGGTCTTTGTACATGGACTGCATCCAGTAACTTCAACCACACTTTGATGATGTCAGACCTTAACAAATTGTAACATGAACTGTCCATTCCATATTAAGTGAAGAAGATTGGGTGGGTTTTTTTTCATACACAAACAGAAACCATCCAATTTTTTTGTTATTGGTGGCAAAATCTTTATATGCTTTTGTTTGCAATATACATGTATATTAAGCTTGTATGAAGGATCATGACTTAAACAACTGTGATATAATGTGGTTTCATTAATATTCATGGGCATAATTTTTCATGAGTCTGGTTAAATTCACATTTTTTAGGATTCAGTAATTCATAGACAATGATTCTACATGTGCTCTAAAAATTGTGACTTGGATGTACAGTTTGTTTTAAAACTTAAGGATTGACTTAACATTGAAATCCCCTCAAAACTTCAGGACTGACTTAACATTGAAATCCCCTTAAAACTTAAGGACTGACTTAAAATTGAAATCCCCAAAAAGTGGGGTTTTTTTCAAATGATGATGATGTCACATATACATTTGTTTAAAAAAAATGTATAAAAAGTATAATAAGTGCAATAGATGGCTTGTTTTCCTGAATAACTTGTAGTTTAGTTTTGACTACTGCAATAACAATCATAGTCTTGACTGCTGCAGGGTTATTGTTGCTGATGTAAATTAATAAATCATTTTCCATGTTAACTGTATGTTGTGACACTTTTTCAAAAGTTCAACCAAAAATCTGTGCAGGTTTTTTTTTTTTGTTTCAAAATGTCCATGAAACCATCCATGATATTCAAATTTCATAGGATTTACTTTTTGAAATGGTAGTATAATGTTAATGCAGTATTGATATTTTCTTATACATGTTGTGTAGTATAATTTTTTACCTGTAGGTATTCTTAGTGCAATATAATTGTGCTTCAGGTTTAAAGCCAGTCATCAATATGAAGATATACATGTAGTTTTAGCTTACAATTTCTGTAGCTTTATGGTGTCCTAAAATTTCTTGATGAAATCTGCTATTTTTTATACAATGTTCTTTGTAATTATGTAATAACAAGAATTATTCAACCAATAAATTCTTTGTTCAGTTATAGTAAAAAAAAAAAAAAATAGACCTTGTTGTTATAAAAAATGTAAAATTGGAAAAGGCAATAATATACTAGTACTTTTCTGTACTATTTCAGGTATAAATGTTTTGCAGTTATCAATTGAACAAAATAAATTTTTACAATATTTAACTGTTGTCATGGTTACGTTTTCATTCTAATAAAAAAATTTATGGAACTTGCGGAACACCCCCCCCCCCCCCCAAAGAAAAATAAAAATAAAAATTGACCATAATGTTTCATAGCAAATGTATCTCATGGAAATTGTTACATTCTTCTTTAATCTGATTTATTCCCAACACTAATTTAGAGTTTTGTCAATTTATATTATTACTTTCTTTGATATTTTGGCAGAAAAAAAAATAAGAGCTATAAAAAAATATTTATATGACTTTAAACTAATTTCAAATCAAACGAACTTCTTGGATTTTTTTCACTGACTTGATGTTAATCAGCATTTTTATGAAGACTTTTTTTTATTTATACTCTATGATTAAGGCAAGGTATTTGTATATTTATCATGTTTCCGTTTGTTTAAAAGTTCACAGACCTTTACTGAGACCTATATACTGGATGTAGACTTTAGAGCACTCGGAGTCCGCTTGAATTCTGACTAATACCACAAGTTTTAGCGGACATTGCCCATCTGTGGCTTACTTAATAATAAGGTTGTCGGAAATATTAACTGCATGAGAGCTCTCTCTCTCTCTCTCTCTCTCTCTTAATATATGAATGGGAAAAACACCGCTATTGACAGACATGACCAACTCAAAACACCCACCCTTCTCTCTCTCAAAAAACATTTTAAAAAAATAAAAAAATGATATTGAAGAAAAAATTAAATAATTTTCCCAAAAAAATCAAACTTGAAATGGGTTACGTTATGGAATAGGGAATCATTCTTTATATGATCACCTAATGATATTCAAAGAATGATTATTACGTAAATTACAATGTAGCCTACTTCTATTTATATAATTTTTAGCAATATTAAAATAATTATTGATGAAATAAATTGGGCTATACATTACAAAGCGATCCGTTGTCACTGATATCAAAGACAAATTAAGACACTGAAAAATGTAAATATATTAAAATGGTGTATTCATTTACATATGTTCAGTTTTAATATTTTAATAGTTTTTATAGCACTCTTTATTAACAGTCAATGTGACATACCGACTGACAACGATGTACTTCAGTTTAAATACTTACATGGGCACTTTTGCCACCTCCCTGGTGCCAATGTTTATCGCCACCTCCTTGGTGCCTCCCTGGGTCCAAATGTTTGTTAACTTGAACCCCCCCCCCCCCCCCCTTGCCATTTTATTTGGCTATATCTTTTATATTTAACCGTTTGTATCAATGGGCATTGAAAAAAAATATAAAACCTAAAATTTTCAAGTGCTTGTCTTAAAAGATTATTTTTTATTGGATTTACTTTTTATTCTATTTCATCTCGTGTCTGATAAACTTTTTGAAATCATCTATTGTTATTTGTAATGTTTTATATACGTTAGGTTTATGAAGTCCCGAAGAGTGCTCCGTAAAAAATTAGCGAGCCAATAAAATTTCTCGACCCGCGTAAGATCAGTGAACTTTCTAGAAACTGCGTTATTCCACGTTATATAACGAGTGCGAGGACAACGAGGATATAAAGGACGAATTCCTCTCTCTCTCTCTGCCATTCACTGGAGTCGAAAATCATGGAGTTCTTGCCGATTTACTATCGCCCAATGCCCCCGCAACAACAGACCGCCTCCCCCTTCCGTGATTTGTTGAGGCACATGCTGCACGAGGAATTGAATGCCAACCCAAATCTCCCCCATGCACCCGCTCTTCAGCAGAGACGCCGAGATGTACCCGAGAAGTGGAGCAAAACATTCCGACTGGACAGCTACCAGCCCGACGATGTGAAAGTAGTGGTTAAGGATGGCTACGTGCGGATCAACGCTAAACATGTGGGCGGAGATGAGGACAACAGTGATATCCGGGAATCCACCCGGACCATCCGGATTCCCGACGGAGTCGATCAAAGTAAGATCCATTGCTTCCAGAGCAGTGAGAACCACTATACGGTGGAGGGACCTATGTTACCTAACGAGGATGATGAGATGGAAGTGAAACTAGAAAACGTCCCCGCCATAACGGATGGAAGTGACGTCGACATGCAAGTTGCAGAGCAATCGAGACCATATCAAGAAAATTTGGATCTTTCCGTTTTCGATCCCGATCACATTAATATTACACGTAAGAAGAACGTCGTCTCTATTTCCGCCGACCATAACCGCGAGGAGAACGGAATTCGAGTTCAAAGGTCATTCCGGAAAGAATTCACCCTTCCCGACGGCGTTGATTACAGGCAGGTCAAGGCCGCGCGCGGGGCAGACGGAAAAGTGGCCATCATGGCTCCAAGAATGGAAAGTTAAATCAAAATATATTGTTTAATCGGCTTACAGACTTTTGGAGTCTTTGATTGTCAGTAGGATATATTGATAATAGCATCTTTGCTAGATGTTATGTACATGTATGTCTACTGTTTACATAATATACAACTATGTACATTGAGTATATTGAAATGCTTTATAGGAATGCAGTGTTGTCAAATGTGTCTTATTGGAATTTTGTTCAAATGCTGTTGTATATTAATTTTGTGTTTAAGCTGACCTGAATAGTATTCAATGTGTATAAATGTGTATAAATGTTAATGAGATTAACATTAAACTAAAACACCGAACAATTACGCATTTTATTGTATGTGATGAATCCGTCTGCTTTGTAAGCATTTATGTGCACTCGATTGACGTATCGCTTGAACGGTCATTGACCTCATAGATTCAGATCTTATAGCATTGAATCATTATTTTTTGAAGTATACACTCTCATAACTGCCGCGGTGTGTGCATACAAATTGAGTAACGCGCGTTAGCGCGTTATGAAAATTTGTATGCACACACCGCGGCAGTTATGAGAGTGTATACTTCAAAAAATAATGATTTAATGCTTATATTTACATTTCTTAACTTCTTGCCTTGTCTGCAAATGTGAATTATACCTTAAAATTTCGATCTTATCCTAAGGGTAAGTTAACATTAATGGAAGAGCCACAGTAACAGCCACAAGCGTGAACTTTGATTTTCGCTTGTGACGTTGCAGTTTACAGCGTTCAACGTTTGTGACGTCATAATAAAACTCGTCAATTTGACCTTTGACTACTTGTTGCATTTAGAGGCATTTGAAGATCACAGAATTTAATGAAAAAACACAGTAGAATGTAAATATATAACGTTATGCGCTGATCAGTAAGGTCACGGAGGTCATTGATCCAACACTACGTACGTGGGATGTTAGATCATTGTATGAAACGACAATGCGTTCACTGAAAATCCTTTATAATTGTTTCCAAAATGAGGAAATGGCGATACATAACTCGTATTTAGTATGTGGATTAAACCTGTAATCTTGATGTATGCTACATATAGAATTTGCCCAGTTTCATCAAATTGTCGGTTAATTTTTTCCAATTCCCCAAAAATGTCATTTCCCAACATAGGCTGATAAATTCCTGTATTGCGAAAAACTGGCAAACGGTGGAAGTAAAGAGGGTATTCGTGTTCAAAAATCTCGTAAATCCGAATATGCAATCGTGTTGGTGTGTGAGCTATTCTCTTTTGAGAAGAGAATAGTGTGTGAGCCGTAGTATGAATGTGGGTAATTCTGATCATACATGTATAAACTATTAAAGTCGGGCATAAACACCCAGAGTTGATTCCTCATGCCTCCATAATTCAAGAGCGCGAGATCTGACGGAACAAAAAAGTAGGGGAAGGAACACCCAGCCATCACTGCCCCCAGATTTTAGCACTTAGTCATTAAAATTGAACCTGATAGTGAACATGAACCTGTAAATATGTTCAAGCATGTTTTATTTATGAAACATTTACAAAAACTTTATTTAGCTTTTAAATTACTTTTTAAAAACTTATTGACTTTTCACAAAGTAATGGTAATGGTAATGCATTACTTTACCCATGTAATGGTAATGTAATGCATTACTTCAAGAAAATTTAGTAATGGTAATGGTAATTTAATGCCCTAATTCATGAAGTAATGGTAATGTAATGTATTACTTTACAATGTAATTCGCCCCAAGCCTTATATATATATATATATATATATATATATATATATATATATATATATATATATATATATATATATATATATATATATATATATATATATATATATATGTGTGTGTGTGGCTTATCTTGTTGTTTCTTTCGACAGAAACTTCGTCACAATGTGAAGGTGTTCCATACAAAGGAACTTCTTTTTACAATATGAGTAAAAGTTAACCCTTTATCACAAAAACCTCCACTATATACATCTTCGCTAGCCAAGGGTTTTCGGTCCACTTTGCTTCCCATTATGGGGAGCAAAGTGGACCGAAAACCCTTGGCTAACGAAGATGCACTATATACTGAGTATGTTGAACAGATGATAAAGAAAGATAACCCAGATGCCATATTACGTGTAAATTACATGTAACATTCATCCCTGCCTCTTGGAACAATATAAAATTATTGAGCGCATTATTGTTATTTGGGAGTTTCAAATTATATTTTTGATATACATGTATCAATTACATGTACAATCGAGCTCTTAAACTCCAAATAGGGAGAAAGGGTACGTGTGAGAGCAAAAGGTCACCTTGTGATAGACCGGGAGTCTAAAATTTAGAGTACTCATTTTTTAATGGGAATATAAAAAATGTCAAAGTTGAAGGCATTTAAACTATTTTGCATTTTATCAGCATGGGTTGATCGTGCCATTAGGTATTTGAAGATTCTGGCTTTTGAGAAAGGACGATGATGTAATAAATATCATATGGCCCCCACTATCAGAAAAATGAAATTTCTTTATGTAATTGTACACAATACCTTTTCACACCAGATACGTTTACTCTACATATTTTTTTAAAAAGCTTTTTGAAGTTCTATTATAATTAAAATTTCCTTCTCTATTTATTACTTGCATGATATAATAGCAGTCAAGTATATTAAAGTGTGCGATGCTTACATTCAATTCGTTGTGATTTATTGCATATGTCTGCAGTGGTGTATCTAGGCATGTCATTCATTTCATTTAGCCTTGAAACTCTTCTATACGCCAACTTTCATGTCGACATAAATTATAGCAAAGGCATACAGCCAAACCAAAATCAAAGTTTCTTGATAAAAGTCTCGGTTTGACAATATCAATTTGCTGAGTCAACTCAGTCAAAACTAGATTGATGAGATAAAAATTTTAGTTCTTAATTTATTTAGAAAGAAAAGGCACTTAAAATGCGTTTAATAAGGTCTAAGATTAAAGAAAAGTTGTATTACCTTGATTAAAATTCAATACACACTGAGACTAATCCAGCTGCATGGGTAAAGTGACTGTAGTCGCTAAATATGTGACAATATATGTACGCTTTATATATACTAGTATTTTGACCTGTCAAGGGATGATCTACATGTATGTCAAAGAAGAAAACCTACCTTTTATGTATATACATTAAATGTAAGTAATTTTTATATTTAAAGCTTTCTTAGATACTTGATAGTATATATGAAGGTATCGGACGTTGCAGAAAAAAATACTAAGTCATGTACATTACTGGATATGCAGTGTATTGCTTGATGTATGCAATGATTTCCAGCACTAATCGATGCCTTCATTGTCTTCATATCAAAACTAATGAGTCTAGCTTTTTTGTCGTATATTCCACATTCACATGACCGCAAGAACATAAATTAACGTGTATAAAAACATTTTTTTTTCGTTAAACTGAAAGTTGTTTGTGAACTCTTTCTTGAGATTAAAGCAATAATGTATAGCCCTGCAATTTATTTATCTGACGTTTTCTCGAGAGAAGAAATCAGAGAGGGTTACATTTTTGCAGCTTCCTTAGGGTATTAAAGTACAGCATATTCAATAAACCCAGGTATGCTCACCAATTCAAAAATTTGACCATGAAATTCATTCTAGATCTATAAGTCTATTTCATAAAGGTAAATATTCTAAAAGCCTCATTACACTACTGAATTCAAAATCCACTGATATTCCCAATAATTGACTGACATTGTCTGACATCTACTGTATAACCACTGTACCCTACTGTAAATCCACTGTACACCCACTGTACAGAGCTACTGTTCCACACTGTATCCCACTGTACTCCACTGTACAGAGCCACTGTACTCCACTGGACAGCACAGTACCTACCCACTGACCAGCACTGTACACCACTGTACGGGGCACTGACCAGCACTGTACCCCACTGTACACCACTGTACAGGGTACTGACAAATACTGTACCCCACTGTAACCCACTGTACCTAGTATGTTTTTATAAATTATTATGTTTAAACAATGAATTGAATATTTACATTATTTGAGACCAAAATCTGGATTTGTTTTGTTTCTTTCCTATTGCTTACAAGAGAGAAAATGGGCTTCTATTTCTTCAAGTTCATATATAATTACATGCGCGGTCAGAATTCTTTCCAGGGAAAGGGCAGGGATACTTGTTTTCTGGGGGAGCTTAGACATATTTTGGATAGTTGTACATGTACAATGTAAGTTAAAAAAAAATTAAATTATCCTCTGACCCCCCCCCCCCCCCCCAATCCTCCGATCCACGCATGTATTTATCTAAAAACTCGGAATCCAATTATCATAGAAAATATAGCAACTTATTCAATAAAAAGGGGAAAATATTTTTATATATTTCAAAATCAATGTTTTAGTAACTAAATATCTAGTTGGTTTTTTATTTACAATGAATTTCATTTAATCAATATTGTCAAATAAATATTAGTATATATGTTACATTAAAGTTTAAAAATTAAAAGAATTTAAAACTATGAATTACAATTTATAGATACATGTAGTTTTAAATTATCTGAATTTTAAAACTTTAATGTAACATATATGTGGAGGAGGGACAACTTTTTTAACGATAAAAAAATTCCACCATATTGCTCAACATACTGATTTTTTTTTTTCAAAAGAGAGAAGTTAACTGGTCTAGATTTTAAAATGTCTTTGAAGTTTTACTTCACAGGAAGATCAGCGAGTCAGTATCTGTGTATAGTATACATACTTTCAGTAGATCAAAAGGTGTGAATGTCCCAATATTCAACCTTGTAAATTGTCAGTCTGACACCTTGTTCAAGATATTACGTAATTCCCTTATAAGGGTATTTGTGGTCTTTAGATTATTAAATCCATTTGAAATATATTTTTTTAAAAACATAACATGCATTAAAACACGAAATTTTCTTTATATTAATCATTTTAGATGCGTTTTTTTATAATTTAAATCAAGTCGGATATTAAACATGTTAAACATTTATAAATCCTCACCCCCCCTCCCCCCCCCCAAACAAGTCGCTGATATCACAATAAGTATTGTGTTCATTAAAAATGAAATATGGTGATAACGAACAGTTTTCAAATAATATTTCACCCTATTACGATGCTTTTGATTATATAATTTTGAATTTGAACACTGTTCATTATCAACACATGTAATACATCTACATGTATCTTCTCTTGCACAGTTAAGAATATTAATGTTGCCATGATATACATGTAGTAACAATTTTAATAAAAAAAAAAATATACCCCCTCCTTCCCTCCTCTCTCTCTCTCTCTCTCTCTCTCTCTCTCTCTCTCTCATGTTGTAACTATTCTCCTCCAAAGTCAGAAAGACATACATAAGCCCCCCCCCCCCCCCCGGCAATATTTTTGCTGCATCACAATTTAATTTCAGCATCTCTTCAATTATAAGCAACACCTTAATTAATAGACAAACATGTTTATTTTCTCTTTCCGTAATAAGTGAATTGTGTAAGGGTCGGATAAATGAGAACAATATTTTTATTATTCAGTAAATGAAAATACGCAGTTTATTTTTGAATCATGTTGAATGTATATGACCTAATAAATTTCACGACGATGAATGAGCAGCCCAAAACATGCATACAAAATTTTCTTTTTTAAAACAAACTTATGAGCTATTAAAGCTGTATTTACTGATTATACACTCAATTGGGACTTGTTGCACGAAAACGTCACTCCATGGAAAACGAACCCCATTAGTAGTCATCGTATAATGGCTGCCTTTACCAACAAGTGAATATTTTTACTGATCGTATGGTTTTCTTATACAATTATATTTGTTAAAATTAACGACTTAAACAATGTCAAGTGCTAAAGACAATGAACTGAGTTAAATCTTTAAAGAAGAATTAGTTTACTGAATTTTTTAATTGTGCTTTACACACCTGCTCGGACGACATTTCCGTATAAAATCGCTTCGTATGGTCATTAAAACAAAAAGATTTTCAAACTATGACGAATTCTGACTAATTATTTATATCTTGTGTAATATTTGCTTCCTGTGTATAGTGATTAGCAGCGTTCATGTTCAAGTCTCAGGTAGACTTCCAGCCCCGGGGGCTTTCACACCTCTAGAAATTAAGCCCCGCCCTCACCTGAGATTTACCACCCGGTAAAAAAAAGGTTCGGCCTTTAAAACGATCTTTCGTTTTTTCTTCTGTTTTTTTTTTTTTCATTTACTGAAACCAGTATATTGTATCATAGCAAACATTTCAAATATTCTATAAAATCTCTCTCTCTCTCTCTCTCTCTCTCTCTCTCTCTCTCTCTCTCTCTCTCTCTATCTCTCCCTCTCTCTCTCTCTCTCTCTCTCTCTTCATGCTAACGTACGAATATTTTAGTATTTAAATAAAGTACTACCGGTAACATGTAGTAATGTTGACAGCGGCTAAATCTACATATTGGCATTAAAAAAGATTAAAGTATGTATTTATCTTTAGTTTCGGGATAATGTCCATGGATTCAAATGATTTGACGTTCGTTATTCAATGATTGTCTTAAAAATTCTTAATCATTGAAAGTCAACGCTAAAAGTAACATTTTATATCGACAGTGTCCTTGTCTCCTTCTTTGTGTATGTCTACAGAAAAAATCTTTTGTCTGTCTGGGAACAACGAAAAACCCGGAACTAAAAGAAAGGCTCAGACTATACACACGGCCGGGTGACTGTGTCAAGGTGTGAAAACTTACCACCGGGGCCTAGGAATAAATAGATGTAAACGTCGGGGAAATATACTGTTAAAACAAAAAATCTGAATATTCACTTTTGATTTAAAAAAATCATTATGGTTGCCGGGTGCATTGGGATCATAATTATTTAAAATCTGTCTTAAAAGATTATTATAATTTACTTACATGTAGGACTAGTTTCATGTAATGTTTGCACAAAAGTGGGATTTATTATATCTATTTAATAGTGATTACACATCGAGGTCAAAATTTAAAAAAAAAAATGCATTAATTTTTATAACCGATTGCTTAACATGAATCGTTTCGACATAACACAGTACTGCAAGGGGGTATCAAGTTGATTCGGGAGGAAAAAGGGAAGGGTTGGTATTATCCATTGATTACATTTCATTTTTCGACTTAAAGTTTGCAGATATTTTTCTAAACCACGGAGTTAGTTGGCAAAAATAAACGTAAGACATTAAGAAAAATAATCGATATGTAAAAGAAGCAGATTAATTGACAATCAATTTCTTATTATTCTAATCGATTTCTGATGAATGAATCTCTCTCTCTCCTCTCTCTCTCTCTCATGAATTTTCTTGTGCTAAAACTTGAGGCCCCGAGTCAGAAAGGTATAAGCACGTTAAAATCCCATTACGGCATCACAACCGCCACTTCCAACATAGATTTTATTGTGTGAACTTTTGTACGCTTGCAAATGACACCAACACAATATTGTCAGAAAGTGATATACCTGTAATCTCTCTATCTCTCATTATACAAAATAAAAAGTGTGTAGCGTAGGGTATTTTATATATCTTATTTCTTAAACATTTAAAAGGAAATCATATATTAAGAAAACTGTACAGCTACGCATATTACAACATGTTACAACCTTCCTTGATTTAAATCCTTCCTTTTATTTCTTGCTAAAATTAATGATACAGTTAATTACCGCTTAATATGTAACTGATTATGTTTAAAATTCATAATGTATTACGCAGTAGGTGTTATTTTGTAAAAGTAAAACCCGACATTTGCAATGTATATTTAAATATTTAAATCAAACGAAATCAATTAACAAATGAGCTAGAAACTCGCACGCTATCTTCAAAATGTACCTGTGTAGTCAAGCGGGCAGTTATGATATTTGGACATGTGTACAAAAAAAAAAAACAAGCATGGATATATTTTGTGGATTCTGTGTTTAATTGGCTGTTTTTAGTGGCTAAAACACAGCTTATGAGACACAGAGAATTAACAACCCGATCATTTAAACGAGGGCGTGTCATATATCATCAATAAGATACGATTATGTAACCTTGCTGGTGGGGGGGGGGGGTATTTTCGAATGACTGGCAGAATGATCATAATGACATGTACTTTTTAAATAATCAGATTCAACATGTAAAATTCAATACTTTCACCTTATAGCTAGGGAAATTATCATAATTTTATGATCGTAACATTCAATAACAATAGACATTTATTAATAAAGAAAACGTAATAAATAAATTTAACGACCTGTTGCATTCTTCTGTCAAGTTATCTGTATACATAATGATAATGCTATATACAGCATAATAAAAATAAATATCGAAGAAAAAAAAATACTGAAGATTTAAAAATCTGATTTTTTTTCCTCAAATTAATAGTACAGTGGCGTACAGTGGGATACAGTGATGGTCAGTGCCCGGTACAGTGGCGTACAGTGGGGTACAGTGCTGGTCAGTGCCCTGTACAGTGGCATACATGGGGTACAGTGCTGGTCAGTGCCCTGTACAGTGGCGTACAGCGGGGTACAGTGGAAGTCAGTAGGACTGTACAGTGGTGTACAGTGGAATACAGTGCTGTTCAGTAGAAATGTACAGAGGGGTACAGTGGGGTACAGTGGAAGTCAGTGAAATGTACAGTGAGGTACAGTCAATGTACAGTGGATGTCAGACAATGTCAGTCAATATTTGGGAATATCAGTGGATTTTGAATTCAGTAGTGTTACTTATCGTTAAAAAAAGTGATGAGGTTTTTAACTTGCCACAGGCATATATAGCATCGTTTTCGAAAGTATGGGGGGGGGGGGGGGGCTCTTCCCCAGTGTTTTGAACAAGCAACCCCTTCCCCATGAATCATTCAAATCCTATTCCGCAGGGGAGGGGGCAAAGACAGACAGTTATTAGTTGATACCTCAGAGACTCTCTCTTCAAATTTCATAAACATTAAGTTTCCCTTTTTTTTTTAGCCCTGTTCCATAAAAGTGGGGGGGGGGGGGGGGGTAGCGGGGGGACATTTCGTTCGAATTTTTTTCTATATGAGTGTCGCGGATCGATTTCCAAAAAAAAAAAGAGCCTCTTGCTGCCCCCTGTTTCTACGTGTCTGGGTAGACATCAAGCTACCATCTCAGAAAAAAAAATCATGCACATTCAATGTCAGACTTATTTTATTGTTTCGATAGAAAAACGACACAATTTGTGGTGCCTTATACACAGACACCTGCTCTTTCCGTGATAAAGTTGACACCATAAAGCATGTATAATACTCTGGGGGTAAACGCTATGACAGAAACCACGTGGTATACCACCAATCGTTGTTTTTTGGACTATATGTAGCTACAAAGAAGGATAACCCCAATTGCCTTATTAGCTATTTATAAATACGTTTGTCCCCTTGGAACAATATAAAATATTTATTATTTGAGATAGGGGGTGTCAAATAGTAAAATTTATCGATTATAATCGAGTTCTTAACCTTCTAATGGGGGGGGGGGGTGACGAGTTCAAGTTCGTGGGTAAATTAAATTTTAGCTAAAAGCTGAATTTAAAAGATAGGTCACCTTGTGATTCTTTAAGTCTAACTAATAATCTGAAAAAAAGTTTTTTTAACGGGAACTCGTCAAAGTAATGGCTATTTTCATAATCAGCGATATATTTTTAAATGGCTATATAGATTCATGTTTCGTTGTGATACTGAACATTTCAAGAATATTTTCTCTCATTCTGGTAGCTGCAGGTCTGTAGGTGCCGGTCTGGAAAATTTCAAATGAACGACCTGGTCAGTCATCCTAATTATTTAGACCTGGAGCTACAGACCTGCAGCTATTATCCTGGCAATAAGATATTTATTTATTTTTTTTGGGGGGGGGGGGGGGGTGGTGTAAAAAATCTCCTACGACTCCAACTTCCAGAAAAATAAAATCTCCCTCTAAATTCTATTTTCTATTCATTACTTGCATGATATATTCGTAATCAGGTATTATAACGATGCCTACATGTACATGTACTTTTAAATTTGTTGTGATTAATTACAACTGTCTGCAGTGGTGTGGAGATGTGTGTATACATTTGATTCATTTCATTTAGCCATGTAACTTACTTACACGTTGACACGGGTGCCAACTAGCATGTTGACAAATTATGGTCAAATGTATAATATAAATGTATATATTTTATATATACGATAAGATTCAGAGTAGATAGTGCTATGAAATGCGTAGAAGATTAAAAAACAAAATTACTACCTTGGTTCAAATTCAATACACACTGAGAGTAATACAAAAAGGATGCTAAGCCGTATAAGATAAGGGTTCGTCAATTTTTGAATGCACTCATTGTTATAGATAGCTGCATGGGCGGAGTCACTAAATATGCTACAATATATGTACGCAGTATATATACTAGTATTTGGACCTGCCAAGATATGTTCTTCGTGTATGTTGAAGAAGAAAACTTACCTTTGCATGTGTTTATCTATAAATGTAAGTACCGGTATATGAAATTTATAATATACTCTATGCTTTCTTGGATACTTGATGAGATATATGAGGGTAGCGGGCATTGCGGGAAAAATACATTATTGGATATGCTTGGTATATCGCCGATTCACAAACCAACTTTCTTAACAAATATTACTTAAAATGATAATAATTTTAAGGAATCATTCTTTTAGTTTTATGAGGTCGAGGTTGATTACATCTATTAAAGCCTTTGACCATGCAAGAGGGTATTTGATTACCTATATATTCAAAGAATATATTCAAAGTATATTCAAATAATGTTTCTTATATTTACATAATATTTAGCAATTGGACGATTGAATATTGAAATAGCCATTTATAACAAGTTTTGAGCCATATATTACAAAATCGATTTGTTGCATTATCAAAGACACTGAAATATACTGTAAATATTTTGAATTCCAGACACGCTGAGATTACGTAATTCATATAAGGGATTAAGATGTGGTCGCCGATTTTCAAATACATCCATTGTTAGCTGCATATGTGCAGTCGCTTTATATGCGACAATAAATGTACCCACTGTACATGTACTAGTATTTGGACCTGTCAAAAAAACAAAAGATCATGTATGTCGAAGAAAGCGTACATTTGTGTTTATGTGAAAATGTAGGTAAATTTCATATTTTATGCTTTCTTAGATACTTGATAGGACGTATGAAGATAAAGGGCATTGTAGGAAAAAAAATATAATACTGCATATGCTGGGCATTGTCTGATACATGCAATATTTTCTTGCACTTATATCTATTTTTATATTAAAATCATCAAGTCTAACTTCTTACTGTCTACGTCACAGATACATGACGTTTAAAAAATTCATTTTATGATAAAAGAATTCCTTGTACTCTAATAATAACTATTATTAGGGTGCAGGAAATAATCTTATTATAAAAAGAAATATTTTTTAACGCCAGACGCCTGTGGTGTGTGTTTTTTATATCTTTCAATCTGTCTTGAAGGATACTTTTGAAATAAGTTGACAAATTTTTGAATATTCTTCTTTCTTTCATTCTTTCTTTTCTTTTTCCTTTCTTTCATTCTTTTTTTAACATGCAATTTTTTCGTTCTATGTTTTATAAAACATGTTTCGTAAATTTTTGATATTATACACATGTAAAACCACGCGCGTGCATTCTCCGGTGTTTTTAAGCTGCCCACAACAACCGTTACGGAGAGGGCACCGCTTTGAACGAATCCACGGTCCGCGATATGTTGCCCCCTTTCTGTAATTGATAGCTACTTTTTTTTACGTCCATTGTTTTTCACCGGCTCCATCGGGAAATTTATTATATTGGAACGAACCGGCTCCATTATTTTATGCGAATATTCCAGGTATTTTTGAGGCAATGTATGTTTTGTAAACAAACACAAAAAATTAATCTTGTCATTAAAAGTCCCCCTCCTTCTGAAACCACATTCCTATAAATTTTAAAACGATACCCCCCTCCCCACAGAGAGAGAGAGAGAGAGAGAGAGAGAGAGAGAGAGAGAGAGAGAGAGAGAGAGAAAGAGAGAGAGAGAGAGAGAGAGGGGGGGCTACAATCGCCGAAACACAATTGACTTAAATTTTAAAGTTTATCGAATATACTGATGCTGAATTGCGCATGATTTTTGATTAAAGCACCAATATGAGCGTATTACAAACACCTGTACAATTAGAAATTTCCGCAAATTTTTGTTTAAATTTTACGTCAGAGTTTTAACAAGTCTATCAAACTTGAAACATGTGAATTTAAGAAGTGACGTCAGATTTTTTACGACCTATAAAATTCCATTCACGAATTTGCAATAAAATTTTGTTTACATCGGCGTGGCGAGACACATGGAGACGTTTGTGTGGAATTCGTTTTAGTTTAGAGTAATAACTTAATCATGCTTAAAAGCCCATGGTAAATATAAATGTCCCTTTTTTATTGTGGTGTACATTTCATTCATGATATATATACCGATATATGTATACTGCATTTTATGATTTATAGAATTAACCTTGCGGTGAATATGTATATTACATGTATATTTGTGTCGCCATCTCGTAAACAAATGGGGTCATATTTGAGTGTATAAAAAGATATGTTCGTATCGCGTAATTTGAAGTTAGTGCTACATGTACATGTATTTTTGGTTTTAAAATGAATTATAAATAAATTACTTTACACAAAGAACAAAACAATTTTAATTCTTTCAAAAATATATCATTGACCCGTAATTGCGACCACATATGTCTTAAATATAGTATTTTCTAAATCTAAAATATATTCTAAATCATATTAAAGATAGTTGGTAACGTAAAAATTTCTTGTACGGTGTTTGGCTACCCCCCCCCCCTCTCTCTCTCTCTCTCTCTCTCTCTCTCTCTCTCTGTTTTCATTTTTATAACGTCTTATTTTCGCAATGTATTGTAATATACTATATTTTGTACGAATACCAACTAAAATTTATTGCGCACGTATAATCGAAATTTTTGATCTAATGGAATTTCTTAAATTTCTTAAAACTAGTACTCTTCCTTAACAAATAGTAATTAAAAAGTAACTAAGTAATAGGCCTAATGCTTACTCTACAATTTCGCAGGTATAAAACACAGTCGCCTGGCGTTAATAAATATTTTTTTCATAGGAAGATAGTTTTTACTATAGAAAGAAATAGTTTTGGTCAAAAAGCAAAATTTGACTACATAACACCAAATATCCACGTAACAACGAAAAAATCTACGCGTATAATAGCGAAATTTTTGCATTATATTATAATTATTTCGCTGAAATTCGTGGAAGAAATATCGCAAAGATGATAAGTTTTTACCCCAAAATTGGGCTAAAAATGCAATGTCTCGCGTAGTTTAGTGCGAGCTTTTTTATTTCAAACCACAAAAGTTATGCATTGTTGCACCAAATATTAATGTTTGCATACAGCAATACATACGATAAATTTTTGCTTCTATTTAAGCACTTGTATAGAAAAGATAAAAATGCACCAAAAACCGTAACTCGACCGTTTTTTTTTCTCTTTAAGCGCGTTACAGCCAGAATTAAATTATTCATTTTTATAGAAAATTCTTATTCTTCATTGAAATCAGTGTCAAATATAATTTCAAGCACCTTTGCCCACAAAAGATCGAACGCAACTTTAATTGGCGAGGTGCACCATCTAATTGTCCGTTCTAAAGGGTTTTGTACGAACTTAACCATTTACATTCATAGTTACTATTCAAATTCCGAGATTGGTCGCCATCTGTTTATTGCAACTGCCCCTTAAAGGGCTTTAGTTTTCGTGATTCTGACTCGCTTGTTTTATGGAATGCAATAATCAGCCTTGACCCTGGTATGACTCTTTTTCGTCTGTCAACATTTCAAACATTCATATTTTTAACATAAGACACTAGTTAACGAACTTTTACCATAAATCTTCGCTGCACATCATAACTCATTATTTCTATCATATAAACTGTATGAACATATTTTGATACCGATCCAATTGCAAAAAGTGCAAGCATGCATACTCCATTGATTTCTGGATCATCGTCATGCTTCGTTGAACTCCGAGTTACCAGACATCATCGAATCTTGTTTAGCAATAAATAACATCAAATTCGCAAATTTTATATCTGCCCACGGGATGTCTCTTTCAAACATCAGTTTTCTCGTCTGATGATTATTCTCTTCTATACTGGCTACAAAACAATTGCAAAATGGGTTTACTTGCGTAACTCATTACAATTATTGACCACGAGGCATGCAGGTATTTCTAACTAATTTACCTGCTATGACAAAAAAGGCACGACATATTACGTAATATAAGCCATTGGTAATTAGAATTGCTCTTCTGTGAATGTAAATAAATGAAAAATTCTTAGAAATGGCCAAAATTATTCATAAGACAAATGGATCAGTTGATGGGACCCAAGACACTGTCATAGCCACAAGGGTGTACATCAAAAGACTTGTCAATCTTGTTTTGCCTCTGATGGTTGTTAGATAACTGTGCCCTACATGTATGAAAAGGCTGGGGTGCAAAAGTCTTACAACAAAAACAGTTCTTGGAAAAATGAGATGGTCATTCGGATTTCCTACAGCATCTTCATTCTAATGAACTTAAAAAAAACCCAATGAACCATACAGTACTGCTTTTTTCTTGGCTCTTAGAAGTCATTGAATTCACGATGAATCAAATCTTTTATTGTTTTATTATAAGTAAATTATTCGCTTCATTCAAATTAAAAAATCTCAAAATCTCCATGGTTTTTTGCTTTTTATGGGGATGGGGGGTGGTAGTTTGTTAACAGTGTCGTCGGAAGCAAATTGAATGTTGGGGGGGGGGGGGGGGGCTAGATTTATCAAAAATCTTGACAAGCAATAAAAAAGGTATTTGGTACGGTTATGTATATGTATAACTTTGCACCCACCCCCCCCCCCCCCCCCCCCCCCCCGGTTCCAACGCCTATGGATAACCTATATTAGAGGGAGAGTCGGTTTTTTTATGTAGCTTTATTTGTTCACTTTTGAAAAGTTCTTATATTATTTTCGTAAAGGATGGAATAAACTTTTTTGAAAATAGAGAGAAGGTTTATTTAAAGTTCTTATAACGAAAAAAATATCAACCTTTATGTTTCCATAAGAATAATTCTTGTAAATCACAAGATTTGATCGTGTCTTCCTGTTGAAGAAAGAATAATCGAACATTAAAGTCGGGGACTTGCAATAATGAATTGGAATTGAAATGAATTCTATATATATATATATATATATATACATATATATATATGTGTGTGTGTGTGTGTGTGTGTGTGTGTGTGTGTGTGTGTGTGTTAATATACCTTGTCATTTTTATTCATTTTCATTGAAATGAATACTTCAAAGTGATTTTTTTTCTATTTTAGCAAATTATCTATTCAACTGCAAAATTCGTATATTCAGCTTTTATGTGCAGACAATCAATCTTATATAAAAATAACAATGCGTAAACTTATTACTATTTGTATAGTCATTTTTAAAAAGTGACATATAGGTCCTATGGGGCAGGTGTTTATTACATTATAATTATACATGTATCTATAGATCTATTTGTTTATGAAACACATGTCACTATAATAAATAATTTACTTACTTAATACTTACTCAACAGAAATTATAACTGAACAAAAATTATCCCCCTCCACTTTTTTTTCCCAACCGTTGACCGTCTTGTCATGTGTCTAGTTAACGAGCAATTAATTAGCGAAAAAACGACGGAAGCTAATTTGTTTCTAAGTGTTAAAATCATTTCTGACAGAGAGTAGCACACCATAGCTTGTTTACGATGCCACACAAGGGACCAAATGGTTTGGTCATTCATCGTTGACATTAGTGGCCATGAATGAAATATATGACCCCCCTTCTCCGAGGGAGATGAATTATAGGGAGAGGTCTGAGTGAGAGTTTGTTTTTTGTCTTTTCTGTCTACGGCAATTCGGGTCGTTTTACTTTTGGTATCTGTAACATCCACGTGGCAAACAGTACCTAGAATGACTTATTACTCATGGAGAAAATACTGATCAATTTGGGTTGCAGCGAGCAACCATCGGACGCTCTGGCGGAAATTCGGCCAAGCCGGTAAGAAAAGGTTTTGATTTTGAGTAAAAATTCAAATATCTAATTTCATTTTTTCCACTCGTTTATACCTTTAAAGTGAAGCACTTATTATCAATAAAAAGATGCAAAAATGTTCATCCCGTATAGATTCTTGCTATTTTACACAAATGCTACGATAACACTCTAAAAAATCTTGCATGTATTGCTATACCAAATATAAACCATTCAATTCATGAAAAAAAGGTGCGACATAACAATGAAAAATAATCATAAGAGCACTCCAGATAAAAAAGTCTGCTGAAAAGTCAAAGAATTCGTTCAATCTTACCACTGTTTACCGTTTTCTGTTCAACCCCTACGCCAAGGTGAAATTTCCTTAGTCGATAACATTAAAATTCTTGAGGATCGTCCTTGATTGTTATAAATACAAATTATCTTTGTAACTTTTTTAAAACGCTAGACATTTTGAAAGGAAATATTTCTCTTCCTTACAATATCTTACCTTCGACTTGCCCGGATTTAAGAGAAGGTATTTTTCGCACTAATTTCAATTTTTCATTTAAAATCTAACCTTTTTATATTTATATTTGAAGTACATGTATAAATTATTGAAATGTCGAGTTTCGCATGTATCGCAGAAAGAACTATATATGATAAGAGTTAAATTTGGCCCCCATAATTCACCATTTTTTAAAGTGTTTCGGTTACAATAAAATGTTACATGTATGTTATTATTTAGAAGAGTTCATATAAAATATATTTTTCACATATCTGTATGATTTATTTGCACTGACTTGCAGTATATGACGTCAGAAGTGACGCTATTTCAAAAATTCAATCAAAATCAGTCGAAATTGACATTTTTCTCATCTTTTTACGAATGGGAAATATAGAGCGCATGCTTGAACCAGGACAAATTTTTTGTCACTTATTAGTCTTGGCTAGATACATCTCTGATTAAAATATTTTGTTGGTTCAAGCATGCGCTCTATGTTTCCTGAAAGAAAAACTTCTTGAAAACAAGCCTTTTTATGCTAAAATGCAAAAATGGCGGGAAAAGGCTGTCTTTACAATGCCGTATTTCTAAATTGTGTGCACTTGAATCAAAATGAACATTAAGTTAAAACATCACATATATATCTGTACAAAGAAAACAAAGAATTACAGTAAAATAATGATATTCCTTTTAGGGGGCCATTTTAGGCCCATACCATATATAGTCCTTTGCACTTTTGAAATTACTTATCGAACATTTTATTTTCACTTTGGATATTTACGTTTGAGGGAATTTCTAATCGAGGAGAGAGAGAGAGAGAGAGAGAGAGAGAGAGAGAGAGAGAGAGAGAGAGATTGCCTATATTCAGATGGAATTTTGTTTGGTAGTCTATGAAATAAAATAAATTAGAGTAAATTCAAGTGCTTGGAAAGTTTTGAGTGTCAAATTAAAATGCATTTTAGTACCTGTAAAATTGAAACGAAAAGATCATACATTATAGGTTAAGTTTTGTTCATTCAATTCGGTTGGTTTTTAATCTCGAGCTTGGTATGTTTCAATAGATCACTTCTCGCAATCGTCAGAATTTGATTTAGTAGCTTCTTTCTGATTTTAAAACCATCTTTATAACGATCCCTGATAAAACATCTGCTTTAATAGCAAAAGAAAGTTTGCTTTCCCCTACATTATGAAGTTAATATAGATTCCTATCGACGAAATACCTGAGTGAAAAAGCAGCTGGGTGAATGATGTTGCACATTCCTTAAATAATGTGCAGTTTGACTTTATGGAGTCAGAAGGACGCGAAGTTACAAAAAATGGATTTCCCGACACGTGTCGATATGTGAAGTGTATTCAATGTTTTTACTCTTGGTCTGTCAGGATGTACGTGTGCGCGTGATTCTATAGTACATGCACGCGTAGGTGTCAACAAGTAGAGGTATGTACTTTGTTTTCATTAGTTCACAAGTCCTTCGTAGAAAATACTAATAAAACGTAATGGAAGTTTTTATGGCATGTCAAAAAATCATAATATAAAGATTTTTTTTTTATTTAACAATTTACCAAAAACGAAAAAATTTCAAGACTTGATACATTTCACCCCCTTTAACAACGTTTCAAAGTGAATAAATAACTTTGTGATATTATGGACATTAACTCAAAGCACCGTTTTGGTTTTTTTTGTTTTATCTAACTTTCATTCAGTTTAACATGATGCTATGTTATAAATTCAATAGATACTTTATTTTTCTCAATAAAAAGCAAAAAAATGTTACTAGTACCAAGAGTTTTTTTTTGCTTTCATTTTTTTATGTCCATTATACAAATAATAATCTTGTTTTCATTTATAAAAATATCTTAAAATTTGTGCTTTACAAAATTAAAATGCAATTTCGAATTGCCGAAAGCGTTTAACCTCTTTTTCATGAAACTCCCATTTTAAAAAAAATGCAAAATGCTAGGTTTTTTTCCCACGATAAATTTGTAATCAGTCAATTTTACATGTAATCATTGCAACCAATTTGTCACGTGTTAAGTCCCAGAAGAATAAAACCCTCGAAACCTTTTAAATTAATTTGACTTTTCTCATTTATCGTCTGGTTTGACAATGACATAATGGCTAGATTACCACACCGTGATCGTAAGAGTCCATTTACTAGTGATGACTCAATATACACAATTACATGTACTTGTAACAGCCAGGGAGAACATAAGTTATTTGTGTAAAGTATGCTAGTAAAGGAGAAAGCCGTTTCCAGAAATGATTGAAATAGACTTAAACCTTGTATAACAACTATAGCAGACGATACTTTATATACAATTCAATGGACCAATGAATATTATTATGATACATGTATTTTCATAAAGATTTGTTTGCGATACACACGCGTGCCTTGGCATCATGCGTCAAAAAAATGCAACGCTTTGATTTTAAAAATAGATCAGATATCTTTTAATGTTTTACGCTTACTGCTCCTGTATGCATTATCAATATTAACTTCGTTCTACTAGACTAGTGTTGTATATCTGTATTGTACAAGGAATACACATTTTTTATGACATCTGATATCCGGTTTGAATTGGACAGATTGTAGGTCTGTAGCTCTGTCTACGGGGAAAGTTCGGGCTGTCATGCCGTAGCATTCTCTCGTACAGCTACAGACCTACAGCTATACTTGCTGTTCAATAATCCACTGAATACGATATTTAAGGAATCGTGAGGTGATTTTGGTCGGGGCGTGATCAAATCAGATAAAGTCCGAAGGGCTTTATATGATAGATTTGATCACGCCCAAGCCTAAATTATCACCTCATAATATTGAAATTATGGTTCCTTTTTACTTATATTTATATAACTTTATGCATTTGTACGATTAAATATTTGAATTTATTTACATTATCCAGTGTCTTTGTCTGTGATAACACTACGTATCGATTTTGTACTATATAACTCATAATACAAATGACGCCAAATCGAGGCGCCAGCGGGGTTTGTTTATTTATATTTAAATATTTAATCGTACGATGGCCTAAAATTATATAAATATAAGTTATAAGGAATCATTCTTTGAATATTATGAGGTGATAATTTCGGTCGGGGCGTGATCAAAATCTATCATAAAGCCCTTCGGCCTTTATTGGATTTGATCACGCCCCGACCAAAATTATCACCTCACAATACTCAAAGAATGATTCCTTATTCCTTATATAAATAAGCAGACACCGCTTGCGCCCCAAATATACGCCATTTGAATTTATTGGACTGTATAGTACAATATCGATACGAAGTGTTATCACAGGCAAAGACACTGAAAAAATGTAAACATATATATATATATATTATATTATTTTCATTTAAGTTTGTTCATATTTTTTTATAAAGCGAGAGGCAGACAAATCATTTATCACTCTAACACCTTATTCAGCCGTTAAAACAGAAAAAAGGTCGCGAAACTATTTAGGACTTGGTTTCAGTAAATTAACTGTGTTGATTGATGCAAGCGTACGTAATTCCCTTTGTAAGTATAAACCGAACACATATGTATATACTTTTGGCCTATTTTTTTTTTCACACCACGAAAATGTGTGATAAAATATCTCTTGACGTAATTATATGATTTGCAAATTTAAGTCGATTTGACTGATGACAGGAAATATAGATTAAGTCATCTATTGCAAAATGTCTTGAATAAAATAATCTTTGTTATGGAAGTTTTCTGTTGATTTATATACATGATTTACAATACAGGCAAGATAAAACAAACACACATACAATGCCAAGGGAAGGTAAACAAAAAAAATTTATAATTTTTTAATTGGAAAGCGATAACAATAGCCTGCCCTTCCCGTTATTAGTCAGATCATAAATACATGTACATATCTTCAAGGGGTGTTCTTCCTCTTCAATAAAAGCACGGAAACCGAATTGTTTTCACCAAATATTTTATTGAGCGAAAAATTGTCATTTAATTGCCTGTACCTTAAATCGCCATTGAGTAAGGGGCCAAACCATCCTCAGTTTTAAGTCGAGTAGATATTCATCTCTCTTCCTCGGTTATCTTTGTATAAAAACCCCGTCTCAAGATTTCCCGTATGCAATATTCATTTTAAACCAACCAGGTAAAAGGTAAGGAATATTTCATTATTCAGCCTACCTATAGTTTGATACTTTTTTCTTATAAATATTCATAAATGTAATTTTAAAAAAATGTAATTTAAAAAAAAGATCCTTTTATTAATCAATCGAACCTTATTATATTTAGGAATATTTTAACGAGTGGATAAATAACATATTAACACTATTATTAGATATTTTTTAAAAACCTTCCAACTTGCATGTACATATGAATACAATGTTGATGCATGTTTTTTTTAAACATATGTAACTTTTGATTCCGTTCCGGGTTCAATTGCGTTAATTTGAGGCACTCAGGAACTTAACGTTAACTAAAATCACGCAAATCTTATTAACACCCACAACGCAGGGAAAACAATTGTTACGAATGCAACTTATGATGTCAGCTGACAACTGAAAACTATTTAAAATAGAAAATACTGGGGGTTCATTTCAAACTGGAGAGCGCATAGCTGTTGAATGCAGGTAAATTGCATGAAGCGACGGGGAGAATATTTAGTAAAAAGAATGTTAGGAGAAAAAATTTGATGAATGAAAAATTGTAAGTTAAATGCAGATAAAAAAGTATGTGATCATCTTGAAGAAAAACAGTTTTCATTTTTTTTTTGTAGTCTTGTGGAATTTCAGAGATTGGATTGTTTTTGCTACTGATTCAGATAACTGTCTGGAATAAATATTTTATTTACAAACACTTCTAAAAACTAAAAAGTATAAATATAAGAAAAAAAAATTCAATAAATCTTTCCGGTCATCACAATGCGGAAGTTATTTCATGACAATCCTTCTAATTCAGGAAGTTAGAGTTGTATTTGTGATTTGACTATCTTTATTTACAAATTACTTTATTTACACATTACCAAAAGGTCACATCAACAACACTGATACTGTTAAAAGCAATACCTCATTTAAAAATATAGCTGTAATCCTTTTGACATTAAGAAAGAATTCTAATTGCAAAATATATGTATATAATTATATTGGAGTGACGAAAAAAACTTCTGAGGGTAAAGTTTTGCTTCTGATGTTTTTATCTACTTAATCTTTGTTTTTCAGGATGGTTGATCCGGGACATTTTCATTTTCAATACAACGACTGTCTCAAGATGCGGTATGAAAGAAAACTGGGACCTCTAGAAACCATGTACCATGTTTATTACATTCGTGGTGTAGACATCTATGCCCAAATGGCTACCCTGATGTGCGAAAAATTCGTCACCAAGGCGGAAGTGACGGAGGCGATGGTTTGTTTGTTAAAAAGACATCCAATGTTGAGGATGACAATCAAAGAAACAGACAAGGAATACCCCGAGTTTAAATTCGTCGAAATGAACCCTGTAAAACTTGACATTCAAGTTTCTTCTTCTTGTGACAAAGAAACTCTATTACACGACGAATCGTGCAAATCCTTTGCTGTAAAAGACGGTCCGTTATGGAGACTGACGATCGTGAAAAATACAAATGGAGAACCAATTGGACCAAGAGCAAACGGCCACGAGTTTTCTTTCGTGTTCTGTTTCCATCACAGTTTAGCTGATGGAATTTACCTTCGGACTCTCTTTGCCGATTTCATTGAATTCTTGGACATGGTTCAAAGAGAGACGATAGACGCGAGTTCTGTGAAAGAAATCGAGATTCTTCCCGCCATTGAGTACCTCCTTCCCTTATTAAACCCCAATCGCAGGGTAGTCTCTTTGGACTGTAACAGCGGACATCCTTCAAAATTCATCGATGCTCTTCCAGCGTATGAGGCACACTTCTATGATGAAATCGAACAATTACGGAACCAAAAACAATCGACAAAGTCCATTCGATCCCATTTACAGTCAACGAAGTCTAAGAAATTTCTACTGCAATGCAAGCAAAACAGTGTGACAGTTACGGGTGCCTGCATTGCGGCGTCTTGCATTGCGTTTGGACAGTTGATCAAATCGTCAATAGCAGACGATGTTAAAGTCTTAATGATTCCAGTGGAGATTATGGTAAATATGAGGCGTTATACGCAGCAAAACAGCTTGTATCAAGCCTACCCAGGGGTCGCTGCCGTACACCTTCCGTTAACAGTCAAACTTCCGCTCGTTGAGAACCCGCGGGAACACTTCTGGTACCTTGCAAAACAGTGCACTGACGATATCAATAACAAGATCATATCCGGTTATCCCCTGGAATATATGTCCACCGAGGTAGCCCAAGAAATTCACTCCACGCCCAACACGGGAAAATCTCCCTACGTCCTGTGCATAACCAATATGTCGACAGTTGATGGCATCGTGAAGCCAAACCAGAGGGCGCGGTTCCAGTTGAAGGAGTTTCCCGCCATGACGCAAATCGGAATCGACGACATGCCGATTTTCTATGTCGGGATTTTATCCATGGCGCAGGAACTTCATCTGGATATCGGACACTGTCAACGATATACGTCACAATCTACGGCGGCCAAATTCTCGTGGAATGTGATGTCCATGTTACAGAATTATAGTAATTTGTAAATAACGACTAAATAATTCAACTGCATTACCTTGTGTGGAGAACAACTGATCATCATTTACCAATGCATATTACGTATTGCCATAGAGGTTATTTTGTTCATGCGTATATATACTTATTCGAAATATTCTTCGACTACGAAATTGCCAAAGACTTTTTACTTGTACATGACACTGTGTATATTTTTATATTAAAGAATTATTATAAGAGGTAGATAATTATTTACCTTTGTACAAGAAGTTTTCCATGACATTGATTGACCTTGCTATTGACTAATAAATATTTAATTTGTATATCATTTTTAAAGCCTGTGTTTAATATCAGATGTATACAACAAACATATTCCTTAGTCCCAGTTGTATTCTCATCAACTTGATTGTTGGGAATTGAAATTAAAAAGAAATTACTTAGTTATTTTCAGATATTTTTCTAATCAGTTGACTTTTTGCATGTTGTCAAGTCTGCAATTTATAATTTGTAAAATGTCAATAACTTTTTAACACCTTGTAGCAAAGTTTCGATTAGATTAAGATTCCAATTAAAAACAAAACAAAACTAAATAAATCTTCAAGGATCGTCAAACTGTCAGTCAAAACCACAATCAGTTTACTTCAAAAGCCTGGCCGCGTAAAGAATTTTACAGATTGTTTAAGGATAGTTTTAAAGTCTCAGAAACCTAAACAATTAAATGCGCCAACTACATGTACATACCGGTATGTTTATCTATCTTTGTCTGTATATGGGGGGGGGGGGGGGGTGGGGGTGTATGGCAATCAGTCACTCCCAAAAACCAAAATAACTCAAAAAAGCTTCTGGTCTCCTTTTTTAAGTTTGTCCTTCACCATTTTGTATTTTCCTTTGCCGTAAAAGCCGAGAAAGTTAACGGCGACATCGCCCCTGGTTCAGACAAAGCGTCTTAATAAAGGACGTTAAAAAGCGTTGAGAAGACCCAGCTGTTGTCTCTCTTTCGTAAGGTAAGGACCTGAGCGATCGAGTATCCTTGGGGGTCATCGGGTCGTCTGTACTGATATTATCCAGCTTCCATTAACCACTGCATAGTTTTATGAGATAATAAAGGTAAATCGTTACCGTGACCAGGATACACCGTCTTTACAGGACCTTGTAGATCTAAATAGACTATACACGGCATTTTTACAATTAACTCTAGTAAAAATCTATTTAAAAACAGTTTTGTAATTTTGAAATGCTTGGCTCACCATTTCGAGATTTCAGATACTTGATGAGGTTACCGTTTTTGGAACAGGTATGTGATGATCATATATGAGTTATTTAAGAAATAAAGTACGGGTTTTCGTCAATGTTGCAGAATAACCAGCGAGGTCGAGAAATGTTGCTTTGAAATATAAAAGCCCAGTATTTCTACAGATCGTTTCTCCTATAGAGAGATGATCTAGGTCATTTTGACAGCTGTTCCGTGTAACCCCAACGGTTTTGTTAGTAATGTTTACATGTGTGTCGATCAAAGGAATCACTTGCAGACGACAGAATTTTTCTTTGGATGTTTAATACTCTTCACTTTTTTTTATAAAATATCTTTGAATCATATTCTTAATATTTTAAGGGCAATTTAATACGATTATTACTACTACACGTTATATATTTTATGTAAAAACACGCATTGAAAATGTGCTAGGGAAGTCCTAGATCTCTTAAAAATAAACATTTGAGGTAATACATATCGTTTTGACTGGAAATAAAACGTGAAATTGGCATGGTTTTTTAAACTTTATACGGTTTGAAGTTGTATTTTCTTGATCAGTGCGAGACAAATAGGTATTTCTGATCTGATAATTTACTGATGACGTTCGTGGTATATTGGAGAATAATGTCCGCGGCATCTCTTTGATCTCGGCAATAATTACCTTATACTTATGCTTGAATGCTTAATATAACTCATATATTTCGAAGGAGTTTTTTGTATTTGCCCTTATCGTTTGAGGAGCAGATTTCATATCCAGTTGACTAGTAGTCCTAACTATTTAAATTCGTATGGTTGTGTTACTATGTTTATATATAGTTATATGTGTTGTATATGTTAATACGGCATATTAAACTCTAGTTTTTTTTTATAAAAGAGAGGTTTAGCAAACCAACGTGTACGCGTACGTGTACGTGTAGAAAGGAAAATATGTGCATTACGTAATCAGTTTGTGTAATGACGAATTTCTACACGTGTGTACCCAAATGAACATATGTGTAAATTGCAAAGTACCCGTAAGGTCGAACTTAAATCCCCTGTTTCCCTGTTGGCTACTTATTTTTTAAAATATGGTGACTTTTTTTAAGCCTGAATATTTAATACGAATACTGATATCTACAAACATAAATTTTCATTTAATATCATTTAATATTTATTCGTTTGATGAGATATCGGCTCTTCTGATTGGTTGAAAAATTTCTTTGATACCTGCATCAATAAAATTTTTGCCGGATCTACTTTTCTCAACTGCTCTGATCTAACACTATTTATAGAACGGGAATTTCCAGGATAAACACTGTCAACAAAATGTAAAGTTGTGTCTGTTTTATTGTCAGCAAACAAAATGCAAACTTGTGAATATAAAAACTTGAAAGTTTAACCTTCAAAAATAAACAAAACACTTTGTTTGATTCACGAAATAGAAAATTAAGCGTCTTCTCACGATTTCGTCTGCTTGACATCAATCAACATTTACAGCGAGGCTGGCTGTTCCTTTTCCAGGAATATTATAACGAATATATAGGCCTATAAACTTTCACGGTAACACTGCTGTTCAAATTTGGTAACGATAATTTTTACATTTACACACGTAGATGATCGGTCATCAAAATAAGCGTCGTAAAGAAAAGCTATGAGTGGTGCATCAACTCCTGCGCATTCCAAGCGGCTGATATACCATTTAAGTGCATCACTGGCTATCTAGTTACCACAAAGTTTACAAAAGTCGCTTATACATACTATTCTCTGTCGGCTTATCAGCTATTTTCGTCCACGATCGCTTTTCCTTGGATGGTTATTCCAGCGATCTCACATGAAAACTAGTTTTAATACGAGTTTTTCTGCACAGTGAATGATATCACAAGCTATCGCATGTATTTTCCTTTTGTTTTCAATTCAGCTGGTTCAGATTTTAACTCACTATTTGTGTTTAATCCATTAAATTCAGCCCAGTAGCTGTGCATCAGTTGAAGGCGAATCCATTTTGAATTTTGTTGCTGTTGTTGTTTTGTATTCATACGCGCCGCTTCATTTACATTATTTACATTTTTGATCAATGACACTTCACATTTTTTTATTTGAAAATGTTTTATTAAATGATAAGAAATGAAGATAATAATTTTTCTATTGATCGACGTATCAAAGAAAAAATTGACCGGAAAACTTTTTCATCAATGCGCTACGCGCATTGATGAAGTTTTCCGGTCAATTTTTTCTTTGATACGTCGATCAATAGAAAAATTATTATCTTCATTTATTAATTCAATATGTTATTGGAGTTTTATTTCACGTATCTCTTCCCCCCAAAAAATGCAATGGCTCTGTTATTTTATTAATCTGTGATAAATAAAAATATACATTTATAAACAATGATGTATAATAAAATTAACACATGCAGAATTCTTAATTTTCGTTTAGGACAAAAATTCTCAGCTTATTATGTGAGGATATGTAGAATTACATTAAAACATTTACACGTACAGGTACACGTTACAACTGCTAAACAAGAAAAATAATGTGAGCTGGTACGCGTAGTTCTAACTTGTAACCTACACGTAAAAGTACACGTACACGTTAGTCTGCTAAACCTCTCTAATAAGATATAGTTACGACGATGGTAGCCCCATTTAGACAATGCATCGTCTGGGTGAGTAATGTTAATCTTGAAATACCTCTGTTTAATCATTACAAAAGGTATACTTCCTAATCTTTGAAAATGGAAAAAATACTTGATCTGCTATTCTTTCACACGACTAAACAAAACTCGACTATTTAGAATCTTAATGTTTGAAGTGGAGTGTAAACATACTCCGCCACGATCCTTTGGAGTGGGGCCTCCAGCAGTTTCTCTGCCATTACATAATCAACAGGTACAAGATCAGATTGACATAAGATCATCCAAATGATCCATCACCCACATTTCCTCTCACCAGCGCTTAACCCCCCCCCCCCCCCCCCACCCATCCCCCTTCCTGTTATTCACATATTTACGTAAGGATCATTTAATTTGATGTAAACAGTGGTGGAATGTTATCAAAATGGCAAATAACACACCTTGTTGATTCAACTTTGACAAAGAGATTCTTTTTAACCTGCAAGATTCTGAAAAACTTATATAAACGTATATTCAAATCTAATACTAATATTGCTAATTTGATTAGTTTAATTACAGGGCATATAGAGTCTAGATATATGTTTGCTCAGTGTGTTAAAGGTACATGTGGCACACTCATTCGTAATTTAATGAGCAAAGAGCAGCGCCCTAAAATAAAAAAAATAAAAACAACTTATGAATCAACTTTCTGTGATCAGATTAGTATCAACTTAGTTTTGTTCCTCTGTTTTTGAGCAGCCGTTTTGGGTCACCTCTATTCTGGAATTTATGCACCATATACTGATTCTACTCATAAATTCATATTTTAATGCCAATTAAACTATATTAAATGAAAGAGTTAAGGAAAAATAATTCCATATTTACAGAGTTGACTATGGGACTATATTTTGTGGCGGAATGTTTTTAAGAAGAAAATGAACATTTCTCATAACTCAGTTGTTTTAGAGTTCCGTCACTTTTTCAGTTCAAACAAAATTTCCAGATAGTTAAAAACTATTAAAAAAATATTTATCCCTGAATTGGAACTAATAAACTTTATTATTGTAAAGAATTTGACAGAAGCATTGTCAAAGAAAAGGCAATATAGGCATCGTAAAATGACGTCAAATACACCATCTTTGAAAATTTAATTACGAAGATTTTAAAGAAAAGTATTAGGCTATATAGGCCTATTTAAATGTTGTCCATTTGATTTTGAGTCAGTGAAAAATGCGCCCTCTACCTAAAATGATAAGAAAGAAGTAAGTTTTGAAACAAAATTTGATTAAAATAAGTCTTAAAAAATTGAACAATTCATGTCAAGGTCATTTTTGCTCCATATATTCATTTCACTATAATGTATCGGACACAAATTATCCATGCATCGGACTGTTTTCTGGAATGCATGATCTTGTCTAATAATTAACATGTTAATTGCCTTATGATATACGTTAAATGTCAAGTGAAATTAAAAAATAATTGATGCAAACATTTTCCTCAAACCACTTAAAATTCGAGTTTTATGGATATTACCTTTTTTAATCCAAAGTTACTGTAGGCGCTGGCACGATAAAGAACCCCTCATGAAAAATATTTCCTGTAAACAGAAGCATAAGTCTAAATTCCTGACTGAAGTTTCGAGGATTTTAATTAAAAGAAACCTGAATAGCAATATTGAATAAGTTTATTTTTCCGAGCCTCTATATTTTCACATTAAATCCAAAAAATGGTTGTTTTAAATCTCTACTGTATAGCTGTCCGATGCTTTGTAAATATTGTCCGATCCATGGTGAAATATGATTTTCAACACTTCCTTCATTTGCTATTTTTTAAAAAGTTTTTAACAATTTCACTATTTTTCTTCAAGAATTAAGCAAGGGGGAAACCTGTAATTTTTAAAACAATTTTTATTTATATTTGAAAAAAAATTGATGTGTGATCAAAGAAAAAAAAATCCAACGCACCCTCTTTGGGGGTTTAAAGCACTCGTGAAATAGTTAGGGCTTTTTTTTCTCTCGAAGAAACGTGGATGTTGTGATATTTGAAATGGAGACTACACCTCTGAAAACGTGTTTATTTATAATTTAGATACCAGAAATATTCACAAGTTATATATTTATATTCGTTAAAAGCGTGCATATATAAAAAATATAAAGTTTTTTTTTCAATAAACCTTTAAAATTTTGATTCTGATTGTTAATGCCTCCGATTGATGTTTATTATTCATTTAATGCCAATAAAATAACAAAATATTATGTTCGTTCACTCCGACGAAATTTGAAGTTCCATTCAGTGATAGCTAGCTGTGCAATCATATAAAGGTAAACAACCCAAATTTATGATCCCAGTTAATGTTGATAGCTATATATATAGATCTTTGATGAATTACTCCCTGTTAGACTTTACACTGGCGGATTTAGGCCCCCCCCCCCCCCCCCCCAAAAAAAAGAAAAAAAATGTGATCAAAGTTTAATACTGGTTGTAACACGCTTTCTTTGGTTTGGAATAGTTTACGCTTTTTTATAAACTGCTCCGCAGTTTATAAAGCGTAAACTGTCCCAAACCATTTTATATCGCATAAAACTAATAAATATTGAATTCATTCCTTAAATAAAAAATTGTAGTACTACAATAACAGTAAATCAGTTTTTGTTGCTATTCGTCGATCATATGATATGTAGAGTATAGCTAGAATAGCTCAAAGAATGTTTTATTCCCCCCCCCCCCCCAAATAGGAACTTTCGGAGCCCCCCCCCCCCCAGGGCTTTGGCTCGCTTGACATGTACACTTGAGGCCTCAAGGTAACCCTCAGAACCCCTGCCTTTTGGGTCCCCCTTTCAACAAGTCCTGAATCCGTCACTGCTTTACTCCAGAACAATGCTCAAGTTAGTAGTTTGGCAAGTTTTCCAAGCCAAAAAAAATGAATAAATATAAAGCAACTATTCGCGTGCAGGTTTGTTCGCACATGAATGTGTAGACGCCAATTTTAACAAAATGGGTGTGAAATAAATGAAAGGTTGCTACATAAATTTACATGTATTTTTATTTAAGGATTTTAAAAAAATGCTGACTCAGAATTTGCCCACCCCCCGCCCCAAAAAAAAAACCGAACAAAAAACGATTCCTTATACCTTAAACTATTGAATCTCTATGTTTACATGCAGACATATTTTGTAACTCATTGAATTTAAAAATATTTTGCTAATCTTCAGAAAACAAGACACAGAACGAGTTTTGATTCAAAATTTGTGACAATTTTCTTTTATTTGCTATCTTTTGCCAAATTTATGCATAGATACTAATAATTATGCATTAAAATTTCAGTATTCTCAAAAATGATCTCAAGATCTCTCTTTTTCTCCAGTTGCTTTCAACATCATCAATCATCACGGATGTTTCGGTAGAGCCGGGTACATCTACAATGGCATCTGTGGCAACCTGTGGTGGCACTTCAGTCTGTAACTAGAATGAAGTCAAAAGCATCTCAGTGCACTGAGCAAAACACAAGTTTGTTTCTTAATCCAACAATTATTTATCTTGTTTAATTAATGAAAGCCCTAATGTTTTTGTTGAAAGAAATCGAAGAAAAAATTCAAAACCAAAAAACCGAACAAACGTTATTTGCATGAAATTAAATAAAAATAAACTTGTACATGTAAATGCCCGAGATATTTTTTGAAGGTTATCAATCCTAAACATGAACAATTTTCTTGGAATAAAATGATCATCATCATCCTCGTCCAAACATAATCCTTTCAGGAAAACCAGTCTCTGGAAAAGAAGGTTTTTTTTTAGATAATATCATCTAATCATACTCTCTCTCTCTCTCTCTCTCTCTCTCTCTCTCTCTCTCTCAACGTATGCGAGAACAGTACCTTCATTTCAGCATGCACGACTGACATTATTTCCTGTTTGGCCTTCATTTGCTCTTTGGTCACGTGGGTAGATTTCATCTGAATGACTGTTTTCTGAAACTAACAAGTAAATTCAATCAGGATATTTACTTTAAGGCAACACAATACCCGACTTTAAAACTTTAGTTTGATTCAATTCACTTACTGCATATTTCTGTCGGACAGCTGTCAACATCTGTATTTAAGAGAGAACTGTAAGTATATGCTACACCTTTAGTTCGGCATGGACAGCCAACATTAGATCTTTCTTGGCTCGTGCTTTCTCATGATAGTCCGCCACAGTTTGCCGTAACTCAGAGTTGAAAACGCTATGAGATAAAATGATTGGTTTTTATTTTCTGCACATAGACATTATGCATTTCTGGACATGTAAATATAAATATATCTTTGTAAAAACATCTAATACAATTTTGTAAACTAGACTTTCTATTTAGAAAATATCAATAGGAATTTCTTTTGAAGATATTAAAATCAGATGGCCACATAATTTAACATCACAACTGAATGATATAATTTTTTCATGGTTTTTTAATACATGAACTAAATAAAGAGAGAATAGAAAGGATAGATAAAAGTATTTGATATTAGCATGCTTCGTTTGAAAATCAAAAACATGTACTGAAAGTAGTAGCGTAGAATAGAAGTAGTAGCAGTAGTAGCAATATAAGTAGCAGCAGCAGTATAATAGTAATAGTAGTAGGAATATCTTCTATTCGATATAATAGCCATTAATTAAACTGTTTTATTTTTCATTTGCCTGTGATAGTCGCTATTTTTGCATTGTGTTTTTAAAACAAATTAGCAGTACCTTCATTTCAGCATGTTTTGCTGGCATTTCCTTGTTTATGATCGTTATTTGCTCCAATTCCTCTACCACGAGTGTTGATTCCATTTGGACGTCTGTTTTCTGAAACAATCAAGCAAATCCAATCTTTACTAAAATGTAATATAATGCCTGGCTTTATCCAGAACCGTTGTTTAATGTAATAAATGCTCATCTTTGCAGCAAAATGTCTGTATTTGAGAAAGAACATTAAGTATATGCTATATACCTTTAACTCAGCGTGGACAGCCATCATTTGCTCTATTATGACCTCTGCTTTCTCATGACAATTCGCCACAGATTTCCGTGTTCGGCGTTTCTTCTTGCAGAGCAACTGCAGTGCAAATTTCCTTAGCTGATTTAACTCCTCCTCAGTCCTTTGTTTCCGATTGTTGTCATTATTCCGAGGTCCTGATCCATGTTCAAAGGAAAATGTATTCCTCTTGCAGTGCTCTGCAGTTTCACGATCATCTAAAAGTTCAGCTGTTTGGTCTCTATTGGTAGTTGGAAGCAACTGGGCTTTAGTTTGCTTTCTCTGTTTCTGTGCAGGTTGTCCTATTTCTAGAACTTCTTCGGTGTCCTCATCCTCCCCTTCCTATGCATCCCTATTTGTTGTAGATTTACTATTTATTTTCAGAAACATTTTCTCCAGCTTTTCCAAAAGCTCTTCTTCCTCTCAACCGATGTTCTGATTTATCATCTCCCTTTTCTTGAGGGCCTCTCCTCCAGCATGCTGGCTACCCTGTTACAAAAATATTAAATTTCATTTTCAAGAAATGACGGCATCTCACAACTTTTTGAATACATATCGAGAACGATATAATGCTTGTGCACTTATTAAAATAATTTCTGAAATTTTGACAATCAAATTAAAAAAGTCATTTCAAACCGATTGTGTGCTGTCTCAAATGGAAATTTGAATAATATAGAAAACTGTGTACATAGTTTAAATTCTTAAATCATGTGAAACCTCAATCTAAACAATCTAATTAACAAATAAATCGAAACAGCTAATAATATAACATATAACTTACCATAGTGGTAAACTGTTCATCCGTTAATCGAATAGTGGCGATAAAATCCATTTACGTCTATGGAAAATTGAGGAAACTAAAAATCTTGTCCACTGTTCACAAATCTGCGACAATGATGGCGACAATGTTTGTTTTGTGACGTTATATCATTATGATGTCACAAACATGCCGCATCATTGAGAATGTTTTAATAAAATGTATAAATAACGTCATACATATACATATCCTGGCGTCATGGGTTATTAATCTAACGCTAAACGCCGTCGCTAGTGACTGTCTCTTTAGTTAACAATTTTGAAACTCTAATGTATTATCATTTTTTACCTCAAATAGAGCATCGAAACTCACCGATACTGGATCAAAGTTGCCATCAAATGCAGTTTCTTCAATAATAGGTGAAATAAAAGTGTCACAAACTTATGAATATATTTACGAATATTTTAATTAATTATTTTAAGGCCTTTATTTCAACTTATATCATCTTTTAAATTTCTTATTTACTTTCCTAACATATTCTTTAAATTAAAAAAAACAACAACGAATGGCACTGCGAATTTTTTAACGAATGGAAAGGGGTAAATAAAAATTAAAATGAAATGGATGTTATGTACGTGGCCTTAATTATTTTTTTTTTTTTTGTTGCAGCTGACTAAAAAATATTTTATCGAACCAGTGAGTGAGTATTTAGAGCGTCGTATCTTAGGTCAAAACAGCCCCACCCCCTCTTGCAGTATTCAACTTTTCAGGTCAATGACCTACTTTTTGAGTTAATGGCCATTAAATATTTTTTGAAAATTCAAGAAAAATCCCTAATAATTTTACACTAAGATTGAGATTTTCTTAAGTTAAAATGATACAAATTGCTAAATTCTTTTAAAAATGAAATAAAATTAATGAATGGCAGACACACCAAACAGATACAAAGCAAGTTTTTATTCACAATATTCATGTCCGAATTTCCTCTATCAGTTTTTAAATTCCAACCCATTTTTGATTCAATTTTACAAAAATTGAATGATGATACTAATAAAACATTTATACTAATAAAAACTAACTCTGTTGGAATAAAATTTATATGAGGTCAATGATAAAAAGATATGGTGTATTTTATCGTTTTGAAGCATTTTATAATATATTTGTAACGTGTGCCAATCAATTATCTAAATGAAAAAGTGAGATAACACCAACAAATAAAATGCAAAATTATGTTAACAAATAAAATCTTAACTTTAAATAATATAGTACTACCAAAAATATTTTAATATAAAACAAAATCTGAAAAATTTAATTTCCATTGTTTTGCATTTCAATAATATAGTAAAAATATCAAACGTCATGTCAATTACAATTCATTTTATAAATATTTTTTGTGTTTAAAACAAATTTACTCATGATATTGAACTTTTAAAAAAATCCGAATTTGAGAACTCAAACCCTGAGTAAACGACGTCCTTAAAGACGTAAAAAAAAAATTCATCATCTATAATGACGACTGGAAGCTACGACGAACAAACTAAAATAGTTTAAACACATTTTCAAACACAAGTTAATCTTCCAAAAAGTTTGGATGTTCAAGTCCTTGTCGTATTGAGATCTCGAGGGAACAGGGTTTTTTGTCGCGGGACAGGAAACGGACAACCAAAAAAGATTAAAAAAAAAAGAAGATAAAAGTTAAATGAATAAAACGCCAGGAGATATTATCATGGATCTATTATTCTTAAAATTTTCAGGAATTATATCCAGTCATCTCGGAGATAATCCACCGACAAAAAAGGGGGGAAATAGGATGAAAGAAAGAAATAAAAAACAAGTACATTCACTTTAAGGTCTTCCGTTTGAAACGGAAACCCTTAATTAGGAAGAAAGAAGGAAATTAAAGAAAGAAAGAAAGAAAAAACGATACAATCACTATAAGGTCTTCCGGTCGAAACGGAAGTCCTTAAAAAGAAAGAACTAACACTACAACCACTATAAGGTCTTCTGTTGGAATAGGAAAACCCTATAATACATAATTTATATTAAAAGTTCGAATAATTTTAACAATTGATGATTATATAAATACATATCATATTGAGTAAATTGAATCATATGCGGTATATATGTAACAAACAAAGATCAAATTGTTCGTTTTTTTACTTTAATTTTTGTTGAACCAAATCATCTATCAATATTTGCAACAATCTAATAACAGGTTTACATTTTATTGAAAAACAGATAACTTAATTAATTAGTAAAGCAATGCCATTTTATGCTACGGTTTTAGAATGACGATTATATTTGTTGATTCAAAATTAGTGCAGTTCTGTATTTTGTTGCATTCTGTATTTTGTGGTATGGTCTCTGTCTCAGTGATTGTTGATAAGACTGTAACGCCCCGTGTAGGTCCCCCACAACGTGCTGACAGATCCCCAGTATCTGCCACGAGATGTCTCCGTCATCTATGGGTACGTATCTCCTATCATCATAAAGGAGCAGTTTCTGTAGGTCTGTCAGTGACTGTAGACACTGGGACCGGTTACCTAGTCTGTGGTTACATAACACTCTTAACATGTTAGTCACTACATAGGGTGTAATATACAATGTCGGGTTACCATTTTCTACGCTTACTTTCTGTTCCAAAACTAGTTCCTGTATATAATGAATATCACCATGAAGACATACATTGTTTACCCAAGCCTTCTTCATACGTTTAGACAGAGACCAACCTGCCACAGATTCATTGTACCTTTCTCGGTTCACTGTGTAACACATGGTATAGGGCTGTGTGAGTCTTGATATAACCAGAGCTGTAACATGGAGCGCCTTTCTATATCTACATTTTCTGTAGTAATACATCGCAAGATACAACAAACAAGACACGTTACCCACTCTACATGCCAGCATTAACAAGTTACCAATTAGTCTGTCTGATCTGTAGACTCTCTTATTTATACTTTCTGTTGAACTATGGAGATATAAGAATGCTGACTGAACTAAAACATCAGCTGTGCATTTTTGTAATGTTAACATCTTATATTCTGTAAGCGATTGGTTTGACAAAATTAATATAAACCTTAGAATACGAAAATTTTTCCCTATGTCGTTTGATGAAATATCCATTACGCTATATATTTCCTTTCTGATACAAACATCTGTATCTGCAGCACTCTTGATGTGTACCAGCAGCGGGACAAGTCTGACAAGGTTGTTACATATAACTGGTTCAATAATATTTCGGACCGTCGGACTTAGTAGCAAACAGGTTGCGCCTATTTCGTAGTACCCGTTTAGTTGTTCTAAGAGACAATCTCGTGTGCGTGTACCTTCAACTGTGGACAATTTGCTGGTAAACATGTTGTTTTGTGGAATGAAAAAATTTGGCAACACACCTCGATGGACGCAATGTAACAGATATTTGAAGCATTTCCAGAAACAATCCAGAAGGTAATTTGGACACCATGTGATATGTCCTATTTGTATTAGCCAGAACATTGTTGTTTTCATGAAATATGAACACAGGAATGGTTCTTTTATGTCGCGATTGACTACTTCCGTTAGAAACAATTTTAAAAGTCCGTAACACAGAAATTGTGTGTGATTCATGGAATAAACTAGTTTTTGTTCTGCCTGAGAAAAGGATAATCTCCAATCAAGTTCGTTTTCATCGGCTTCTATTTTATTTCCGACAGGCACAAAATGGCAACCCTTTGTTAGAATATCATTAAACACGTGGTTTGGGGGCCAATTATGCAGAGTACATCTTTTTTGCCAATAACACGTTAACCGTGACCAGTAGGAACTATGAAAACAAAGAACATAATCATTTTCTTTATCACCAATGAAACCGTTTGCACAAGGACCATGTCTTTTTGTATTGTTGAAAGATTTATGGCCACTTATATTAGTCAACATGATTTGTCTCCACCTTAAACTTGATAAGAACATCCCGTCACTTGATTGAACATTCACGAATTCAATACCGCTACCTCGTGCTGACGTCAGAAGCTGCAATCTGACAAACCCTGGTGGTGTACAAGTGTCCTCCATGAGAATAATAGTATGTTTTGATAAATCGTACACACTGAACTGTAACAAGTCGGCTATCACTTTATGATTGGCAGACCAGAGCATCGTGTCTCTATCAGAAGAGTTAAACCTAAAACCTTCCCTATAACTACCACTGGTCATATCTCTCATACCTGTATGTCTATGTGCAGCCTTTTGCATCATTTCCTCCATATCCAACACCTCCCTCCTGGCGGTCACTTCTGTCGGTGACCCTATGTAACCACACAGACCCACATACAGGGTCTCAGACACACGGCAATAGTCAGACATTTCGTGAATTACACTTTTTTCTCCTTATTAAACACCCAAACGAGCTAAGCAACGAACCCCTTATATTTGTTAGGTTCTCAAGTGTTCTATTCTTTTTTACAAACTCGCAGTAACATTGTTTTCAGACTTGAATCGTTTCTTTGTAACTAAAATTTCTAGCCTAATAATACACATGGAAAATCTGGCCTGTTTTTCCGTGAATGTCTATTGTTGCTTTCAACGCATTGAAAGAGATGTCGTGAATGTCTATTGTTGCTTTCAATGCATTGAAAGAGATGTCGTCAAGAAAGATTTTTGTTTCCTTATAGTACGTGTACTTAGGGACGTCTATACGTCCTTGATGTAAAATAAAGACAGATTTTCGTTACTATAACAGGAGCGAATTGTTTATACAAAATTTATATAATCTTTTTGGTAACAATTTTACAATAAATTTGTATGATCATTATCTTTAAGTAAAAGCGTAATGATTATAAGATATAAACTTTTGAAACAATAACCAAAGCACATTGTTAAAAGAAATCTATGTAAGTACAAGTAAGTTGTAAATTAAGGCAATCATAAAACTGCACTGACTTTATTAACTCTGGGATGATACTTAAGGCACTATCAATGCATAAATTTACATTGAATTACACTTGTCCTTTTTTTCTTCTTTTTTTTGGGAAGAAAATTTTTACGCCATGTTATAACAGATAACTTAAAGGAATGCAATTTCATATGCCTCGGGTTATAATGCTCAACATTCTTTTAGCAGAGCGAAATAGCTCTTTCTACATGAGTTTTTGTAGTTTAAAAAACTGTGATATTTAAGATCTTAAACCCCCAAATTTTTCCCCACGGATCATAATTTGAATATTGTACTCTTCTATCTAAACTAAAAACCGAAAAGAAGTCCAATATTTCTAAACGATAGGAGATGGAAAGAAGTTGGCGCTTACAATTTTGTATTATCATTACATGAGGTATTTATTTCCTTAATGGCTTAGTTTATAATTATAAAAAAAATAAAGATGCAAGGGCCCTTTTGATAATTAATATTTGTATTTAGCTTGTATAAAACGGAAGTAAAAAATCAGAAAGTTCAAAAGAGCTCGAGGACATACATGCACGGGAGATCTAAACGAATGCGATAAATATTTAATTTGATCTTAATACATATGTTTTTTGAATTTATTCATCAGTTTTCAAAATAATATCCTTGACGAAACTTTGGCGAGAATAATAAAAAATAAAGACCAGACTTTTGTTGTTATAGCAACTAAAATGTCTTCCGTTTCTTACGTATTGCATGTATCTGTAAAATATTGCATTTCTCCAGTAAAAGGAAAATGGATACAATATATTTTGTAAGGGAATTTTCCAGTAGTTATTTCTTATAATACAAAAAGTCAGGGTTTTTTTTACATCCTTTGACGACCGGAAGTTACGCCGATCAAACAGAACCTGGTTAACATAATATCTTAAATTATTGTTCTGTCTTTCCTCAGAGTTTGACTGTTCAAGTTTTTGTCAGTTTTGAGAACTCGTTGAGAATAGGTTTTTGTCTCGGGACTGGGAACGGGAAAAAGGAAGTTATTAAATAAAAAGAATTTTTAGTATATTTGTTATTTAGTATATTTGTTCATCAGACTGAATGAAATGTGTAAAGAAAAAACTAAGCGTATTGAAAACTTCATTTGTTTGAACGCTTCCGGAGAAAACGGAAGTAAAAGACGACACAATGAAACCTGTTTAACACATCTCTGATCAAATTTAAAGAAAGCTACCTTAGATATTTGAGATGTCACGTCGGAAGTAGAATTCTTTTACTTAATTAACCAAGTGTAGATGATCTACTGTATTTTCATAACCGAAATGTTACTTCCATTCTTAATAACAAAATATCTAAAAATTAATTCTTAGAGTACTTCATGTGACGACCGAAATCAACCAAAATAGTTTTAATACATTTACACAGTCTAAGAGATCTAATATGTTTTACGGTGCGACCGTTGGGGCGAGCGCAGCATGTGATCAAACAATGAATTATGATAAATTAATAAAAATAAAATTAAAAACGTAAATAAATTTGATTGCAATATAAAATAAAACATACCTATTTTTTCAGTAAATTTACATTATTCATAGTTCATATGTATTTATTTATTTATAAGCAGAACAATAGTTCAATCTCGGATACAATGTTGTTAAATAATAAAATATATAAATGTTCATTGCACTCTATGTCCTCTGTTATAGTTATTGTAACGTACATCAGTTCATCCCCCTTTTTGCAGAATACATTTTTTCTTAAACTGAAAATAAAGAACTGAACTGCTAAAGAGCTGAAGGATTAGAATTTTCATGGTTTTGAGAAATATCCTTTTTTTCTTTTTGCTTGTAAAGATTTTTTGGATGAGGCTGCCATCCACCAACCCATCCCCCTTTAAAAAAACGATGCTACATGTACGTTCCTTGAAATTAAAGTTACCGTAATTATAGTGAATAAAATAAATGTTAGCATTCATTCAAATGAGTTTAAGTTACAACTCTTTCCTATATCTGAAGAAATGTCCGCATTCTAAAGCTTTCGAAGATTTTGAGAGAATTTTCAGCAGATTTACAATAACTTCAGTTAAAAGTAAGTTCCCCTTATTGTGACGTCAAAGTTAACGTTGGTTAAGTGTCGTCTGACTCTTTAAAACTCCCCTGAGAAATAAAAGTACGCGAAGTATACTGTTTTAATTACTTAAAAAGCACGATGTTCTTAAAATTACACATCTTACATGCTTCTCAAAAGTTTTACTTTGATTCTCGCGAGAACGAGAGGTTGAAAACCATTAGTTCTATGAATTGTGGGTCAAAATTTACTGACGCCGAAAAATCTACCGGATCAATGTGTAAACCTTTGTGACGTCACTCGATTAATTTTGATTGAGTGTGTACTGAGGTGAACTTTAGAGTGTGTACTGAGGTGAACATTGATTGTATGTCGTATACATCGTTATTGTTTTTATTGTCTTGCTGGCTCTCATGAGAGTGTGAAGTGATAAAAATTGCCATGATTACATGGAACTACTGGGACGATTAACACAATGCATTACTGGTCCGATTTACCGACGCCAAAAAAATCCATTGAATGAATGTGCAACTAGTCCGAATTTTCTATTCACACACGCCTTGCCGGTAGAGCTTGCTGCGCGTCGGCGAGCTGCGCTCGCTATCACCCCACAAAATTAAAGATGTCTCGGGGTTTTCAGTTCGAGATCTCATGGGAAGAAAAAGAATTGCCTCGGAACCGGAAACCAACGAACGGAAGGTTTTAACGAAAATAAAAGTTTGTAATTCTTGTACATTTACCAAGTATATATTATTTTTTATCAGGCTAACTAAACAATCAAAGGACAACCAGCTTATCTAAGACTTAAATTTGTGAAAACCGGAAGTGACGTTTAACAAAATGTAACTTAACACATGTTCAACCAAATGTCAATCAACCCCAAAAGTCTTAATCACTTACATTTTCTGGGTTCTCGCAGGAAAAATAATTGAAAAAAAGAAACCTACCTAAGATATTTGATATATATCCAGAAGTTATTATTTTTCTGTTCAAATAAAATTTTGTAGATGACATAATTATACATGTAAGGTTAAATAATGATATATTCATTTCACGTAGAAGAGAAAACTTAAGAAAATGGATTTTTTGAAGTACATCCACTGAGAACAGGAAGTAACGACGAATCAAACAAAATTTTAAACACATTTACATACACAGTCTATCATTCCACAAAGTTTGAATGTTCAAGTGTTTACGTTTCTTTGGTCTCGATGGAACAATTTTTTTTTTCTGTTGGTACAGGAAACGGACAACCGGATATAAACCGTTTTATGAGATGTCGAAAGAACAAGGATTTTTTATCTCGAGACCGGAAGCGGATGAACGGAAGTGTTCAATGAAAACTAAATGTTGCATTTTGTAAACATTTGCCGTTAGTACTTGTTTGTGTATCAGTTGGAGTAAAACAGTAAAATAATATTTCAAACAAATATTTAAACTTATCTGATTTGTTTGAACCCTTTCATTGCGGACCGGAGGTGGCGGTCGACAAAATGAAATAAGTTAAACCAATCTTCAATGAAATGTATCATACACAACAGTTTTTGGTCTTGATCTGTTATAGTTTCTGTGGTCTCGCCGGAACAAAATTTGATAAAAGAAACCAATCTAAGATAATTGAGATATCTCATTTTTTCTTAAATCATTCGATAGATATAAATACATCTGGGTTCAGACGATGTTCATTCAATAATATGAAAAAATTCCAAGATATCTAAGAGTAAAAAGTCAACGGGGATTTCCATTGCTAAGGAGATGAAGCAGCCCCGATGATAACGTTGAAAAATTGTGCGAGGTATTCCGAGTGACTTCCGAATTGCGAAAAGATGTCAACATTCCCAATTATAAATCTCTGTAGGAAATCTGTTTTCGTTCCTGTGAATTTTAACGAGGGAAAAATGATAAAGTGTGAATGAAGTTATCCCTTTCATCGATTTCATTTGCATTTTTTTCACAGTCAGGTATGTGTATTTTTATTAAAATTCTTCCAAATGTGCGGCATAAATATCTAAACAAGAGGCCAATTGGCCTTAACGGTCACCTGAGTAGCATATATCCAATACACAAACTTGTCATGGAGTCTCATATATACATCTAATTAATTAGGATTCATACTGGAGTAGAAAAATTATAAATTTGTAATGGCAACCCGATTAATTCAAAAAGAACTGTGAAACCTATAATTTTGGTGAAAAACTAAAAGATCTGGTCTACAAAATAATGAATTCAGTTTTCCTTTCAGATGTGTGGGAGTAAAGAAGATAATTTTTAACGTTATATGCATTAACATCTATACATCCATTTTGGCCCTGCCCTAGAGTCAAAACCCATACCCCAGGGGACATGAAAATTAGAATTTCAGTAGAGGACTTCCTGGTAAACATAATGATTACATGTAGTCGGTTTTTTTATACATATGTGTGAGAATAGAGAGGAAGATTTTTAAACATTATATGCATTAACACTTTATTGCCATATTGCCCCCCCCCCCCCCCCCCCATGTCCTGAACCCCTGACTCAGGGGCCATGAATTTCACAATTTAGGTAAAAGAGATTGTGGATATCATAACCATGTATTCAGTTTTTTGCCCACATGTGTGGGAGTAGAAAAGAAGATTTTTTAAGATTTAAATCATTTTTACTATATGGCCATATTGGCCCCACCCTAGAGCCTGAACCCCTGACCCAGGGGTCATGAATTTCACAATTTACGAAGAGGGCTTCATGGACATCATAATCATGCATTTAGTTTTTAACAAATATATATGGGAGTAGAGAAGAAGATTTTCTAAGATTTAATGCATATTTACAATTTGGCCATATCGGCCCCACCCTAGAGCCTGAAATCCTGACCGAGGGGTCATGAATTTCACAATTAAGGTAGAGGGCTTCATGGACATCACAACCATGCATTTAGTTTTTAACAAATATATATGGGAGTAGAGAAGAAGATTTTCTAAGATTTAATACATTTTTACTATATGGCCATATTGGCCCCACCCTAGAGCCTGAACCCCTGACCCAGGGGTCATGAATTTCACAATTTACGAAGAGGGCGTCATGGACATCATAATCATGCATTTAGTTTTTAACAAATATATATGATAGTAGAAAGAAGATTTTCTAAGATTTAATACATTTTTACTATTTGGCCATATTGGCCCCACCCTAGAGCCTGAACCCCTGACCCAGGGGTCATGAATTCCACAATTTAGGAAAAGGGCTTCATGGACATCATAATCATGCATTTAGTTTTTAACAAATATATATGGTAGTAGAGAAAAAGATTTTCTAAGATTTAATACATTTTTACTATATGGCCATATTGGCCCCACCCTAGAGCCAGAACCCCTGACCCAGGGGCCATAAATTTCACGATTTTGGTAGAGGGCCTCATGGACATCATAACCATGCATTCAGTTTTTTCCCTCACCTGTGTGGAAGTAGAGAAGAAGATTTTTGAAAATTTGGCTTTTTTTGCATATTTGGCCCCGCCCGTGGCACCCCAGGGGTGGTAGAGCCATAAATTTCATAATTTAGATTCTTCTTACCATAGAAATGCTTCACACCAAAAATGGTAACGATTGGTCGGGTAGTTTTCAAGAAGTACTTAAAAATGTAAAATTGTTAACGCACAACGCACGACACACGGACGAAGACCAATTGCAATAGGTCACCTGAGTGACTCAGGTGACCTAAAAAAGACTATAATGGATGAACATAATTTGATCACAAAGGAATTTAAGATTATCAAAATTTCAAGCGAAAAGTGGTGGAAGCAAAAACCCGGGACGAGGTATCGTCGGTGATCCTAAATTCGTTACGATCCGAGAGTCGTGTCCCTTTTGTTTTCTTCGCGTATCTCGCGAGATTTGATTCGAGGCTGTGCATTCCGTAAGAAAAAATTTGCTACGATATGTGACGTCACTTCTTACTGTATAGAGCAGCTGATAATGTGATCAAATAGGTAATATTTTTTATTTTGATTTTTATCTTCCACTTTTTGGTTAAATTACTTATTCCCAAGTAAAGTTACTGATGAAAATAATCAAATACACGTCTAAACCTAAGAATATAACAGCGGTTTCTCCTTTGTTGACATCCAGTCAATGAAAGTCATGTGATCTGATTGGAATGTTCAAGGCCAAACAAGGATGATTTTAAGTTACGAGAAGTAAAGTTCCTTATAGCATTTTAATGTTGTCATTGTGTCATTTTTGGGCTAATCTCGTATCCAAAAAGAAGCAATACAGATTTTCTTTCCCAACAGATATCACAATATATACAAAATGGTTAAGGAACATAAAGTTTAAGTGAAAAAGGCATCAATAATATTTAAAGTACTAGATAATACTCTTGAAGAGAGAGTTTTGCAAAAGGTTGACCCAGAGACTGCAGTTTTAGGAAAGAGTCCAGTGTTATATTGTTTTACTGTTTATTACATTGTTCAATTTGTTTTTATATATTTTTTTTCAAAATAAGCTATATTGTGCAATTCATTAATATTATCACTATTGTCCATTATAAACGAATGTTTAGATTGCTTTGGCCTTATAGTTTTGTATATATCTGAAGTCAGGCCCCGCCGTCACCAACATCCCTCAACTCAATACTCAGC